>NW_010118493.1:0-2962 GCF_000699245.1 Pterocles gutturalis | reverse complement strand
CGGCAGGGGGAAAGGTGGGCGGGGGAGGAGAGGCAGCGAACGCGTGGTGGCGGCCCTGACCCAAGGCGTTACCTTACCTATTCAGTATTATCAGCAAAAGAAATTGGAAAGGAGGATAGGAAACCCTAATTCCTGAAATGATTTTGCAGGTATTGTCTTTGAAAGGGACGACAACATTATTTTCTGGCAGGCAGTTTGGGCTGCAGTACAGAGGAAAATATGCAACTCACATTGCTGTTGGGATAGACAAGTATGGACTAATGGCAGAGGTCAGGGAATCAGAACATGAAAGTGGATTTAGAGAAAAAAATGGAGAACAGCAGAAGAAAAATGATGCTGAATTCATCCAGGAGTATTGAGAGTCTAGCTTCTACAGGCAAAATAATGTTGCAATTCAATACACATACTTACTTTCATCATCTGGGAGAACATATACCCGTAATGGTCTAATTGCAACTGACAGAAAATTAGGAGATTTGGGAAAGAATGTGTAATTAGCTTCTAACAATTAACTTCTGCAGCATACTCAGTACTATGATTGATGCTGGGGTTACTATGGATTTTTGAATTTTTGGATAAGCATAGGTGGAGATGTTGCATTGAAACTGTGCCATTGAGTCATACTTGTTTACATTTCTCAGGAAGACCAGGAAACAAAGTATGTCTAGAAGGATTAGTAAAACAGTGCAAAAGTTTGAAGTGTTACCTGGCAGTTAAGGCCACATAGGAACTAAAACCAGCCTCCCTATCTAGCAGGCCTACGTGAACAGGAAACAAAGAGGCAGTTTTTATTTTCTTTTGCCACCGGGGCAAAAATATAGGGGGATGCTGAAGTAGATTTTTCCTTCGACATTTCCTGATTAAAATGTTTTCATTACTCTGTTGTCTGATGACTGGTATTCACAAATATTACACTTTCAGTCCACACCATGGGGCTCCAGGGTGTAACTGTAACTCTGGAAGTTGTGGGGAACCACGTGTGGCAGAAAGAAGAGAGGTGGACAAGAAGGAGCAGCACATCAGCTTTTCAGATCAGCCACACTGGAAGTCATAGGCCAAATTTACATGGTTGTGCGAAAGCCTTGAACGGCCAAGCATTTGTCTCAGTGCATTAGCTGCAGAAAAAGCCTGCTAGGAACAAGGAGGAGAAATGAATGTGGTGCAGAGGAGCCAGGTGAATGCTTGGTCAGTGTGGTAAGTAAATCTTACACACAGCTGTTAGTATAGAAGAGACTATATTTTAGTGCAAATTATGCGAGCAGTTTGTTCAGTGGTATGGTCATTATTTCAGTATATCATGTGACAGATATTGTTGGTAGTAGTTCACAGGACACATGGGACTTACTGCCATTCTCAGTGTCTTCTTCTCAACCTTCTAACTATTTCAGTCCTGTTTATGCCTTCTACTGCTTCAGTTCTTATGCCTGTGAAATGAGGATTATGATGCCTGATTCTTACCAGAGATAGATGTAACACTGGTGAGAGAACAGTGCTTGCTGTACAGGAGCTTGCTGTAAGGATTTCTAGTTTACTAGTTATAGTAGCCAGAAGAGAAATCTTGAGGCTTTGCCTTAGGGCTTTAGGTCTGCCTGGTAACTAGCTACTAAGAAATACTTTAGCTAGAGATCAGTAAACTACGAAGTAGAAAATAGAAAGAAAAACATAAGAAATTGCCTTTTTTTTAAGTATTAAAATACAAGATTTTTAACACTGATATTGTCATGGAAATGCTGCTGAACTTGAAGCAGATGACTTTTCCAGACAGACAGAAACTTGTAGTCACCAGCAGCAGGTAGGAGTTCAACCTGTGTTTTTACTAAGCTTTCTAATTAAGTTTATCCATGGCAGGTTAAGAACATTTTCACAGTTCTGACAGAAATGTCCTGTGAGAACAAACAAATCTTTCTGAAAATAATCTTTAGCAAGGCAAAATGCTTCTGAGAAGTAGCAGTGGAAAGTCTTTGTCATCCAATGTGGAAGAACGGCTCAGTGAGCAGGGACATCAGTATGTGCACAATCCAAATTTCGATAAAGAGGCCTGAGAGTCCTTGGGTCTCTCCTCAAAAACAGCAAAGTGTAAAAGAACGGGTAAACAGCAGGGAGGAGGAAGGCTCAGAGATGGGAAAGAGAGGGGTATGCAAATGAACCGCATGCCAAGAGGGCAAGAACCAGTGACCACTGGCTGCTGCTGCGTGCACACCACGTGCACGCAGGTAACAGACCAGTCATGTTAGAAAGCAAACGCATGCAAGGCTTGGAACGCTGTATATTCCCCCTGAGCCCTGAATAAAGTGAACAAGAAGCTTAACTCATATTGAGTGTTGTCTTGATTCCGGCCAGCTCTTTGCAACAATCCAAAAAGGCATAGAGTCCCTCTGTGCATCAGCACTTAACTGCAGTACAGCAAATTTACCTGGTAAGGTTTTCAACTGACTGAAATACAAAAGCATTTTAACAAGTGAGCAGCTTATTTTGTCCTGCACTAGCAAAAGGATGGCGTGAAAGTGACCCCCCACTGCTCCTCAGTGTCAGTGCACCTAATTCAGAAGCCCCCAGCTCCTTCCCACGGCAGCAGCAGAAAGAATTCAAAAAGTTTTTTGTAGATTTTCCTTTATGAGTATATAAATTCATATATATATTTATGTGTGTGTGTGTGTGAGTATGCTGCCGTGAGCACTGAATTCTTTCCCCCTCTCCCAGCCCTGGCCCAATTTGTGAGAAAAACTCTGTGCCAGCATGTCCCCCTACTTTTGTCCTCTTTTCACCTGCTAAAGAACAGAGGAGGACCTGGGATCAAATGTGTAGCAGAATATCGTCTTTCAAGCTAATCGGATTCAGTTGTAGGTTTGCTTCAGAATTTTCACAGACATGTCTCCAGCTCTCCAGGTTCTCTCAATCTGGTGACCACATAAAGATATGACCATGGCAGTAGTCTCTTGTATTCACAGAATCACAGAATGTT
>NW_010118492.1:0-8967 GCF_000699245.1 Pterocles gutturalis | reverse complement strand
CACTGGTGCTCACAGCCACTGATGCTCACTGCGCACTTTGCTCTGCCCACCCGCTCCGCAGCCAGCAGCTCTCAGCCCTGCAGCACAAACACTCAGCCCTGCTGGGACCTCGCCTTGCTTGCCTGCCGCTGCCAGGACAAGAAGGCTGGGATGAAGTGCAGGTGGGCCAGGGCTCACTTTGGGGCAGGGATGTCAGACTGAGCCCCTCCAGAGGCATCAGCTGAGCGTGGTGCAGTGCCCCCACAAGCCATCAGCTCACAGCTGCAGGGCCCTGGTGAAGGGTGGCGGGGTGACCACAGACCAACCCTGCCACCACAGCTCTAGGTACAGGGCAGAAGCAACGCTGTCCCAAAGCCATGGCTGAGACAGAATATCCTGGACAGAACTCCCCTATTTATGTAAAATAAGTAACTGTAGCGCAAAGCATCCTCCCTCCCAAGGAAAACGGGGATGGAGGGCTGTCTGGCTCCTGCAGTCCCATCTCGCCCAGGCATCATTTGGTGAGGGAGCAGGAGGGTGCTTTAGCAGAAGTGAGCCGATGACTTTCCTCCCTGCTGCTTGCCAAGGACGGGCTGTGTCCATGACCACCAGCACTGCAAGACACGCCGTCCCTCCTGGAACCACATTACACCAGAGACACACTTGGCCTCCTGCAACCAGCTTGAAGGCTCCCTGGCCTTTCTGATCACTGGGTATTTCCCTATCAGCTCTTATCTGCAGCTGGTGCTGGCTTTTTAATCGCCCAAGCTGCTTGCTAGGCAAGAGCAAATAGCCTGCTGGAACCAAGTGAGACTGGATGTGTGTTCTACCGGGACAGACACTTTCTGGTTTTTTTTTTTTTTAGAAAAAGAAAACCCCCAAAGTTTTCAGAGACAGATTAAATGTTGCTCAGCTCCTCAAGGCTCCAATTTAGATCAAGATAAGCCTTTTCTTACTGTGAAGGTAAAGGTGAGAAGGGGAATAATTTTTGGCCATGTCCGGAGAGCTCTCCTCCCAGATGTACGTCTGACACCACTTGCGTCCAGGCCCAGCTGCAAGGGTAGCATCTCACGTGCAGCTGCTCCTCAGCATCAGTTGCAAGAAGGGATGCAGCAGAGGTGAGTGTTAGACTTGCTTTTATTTCCAGTCTCTGTGACACTAAACCACATTGAGAGAGTGTCTGTTCATGCTTTGCACTGGGCATTCAAGTCTAACACTGCTCCCCTCTGGAGACCACCACTCCACCTGCGAAGCAGTGACGATCCTTCTGCCAGCGGTGCTCCCGTCTCTCTCCAGTGAAGCCTGAAAACGGGGCTGACAGAACGGGGACCCGCGATGCTCTTCTTTAGCGAACAAGGTATGGAAAAGCAGCACAGCTCCAAAACCCCAGGCCACCTGGGACCTTTACACCTCTTGCAGGGCGCTGTGCTTTCCCTTGTTTCTTGCTTCCTTTGTGCGGATGCACATGCAGTGCCCTGTGCAGATAGCTCAGCTCTTGAGCACCGTCCCAACACGCCAGCGCTCATCACTAACAACAGCTCACCACTGGGCTGACTTGATCTTTAATGGCAGAATGAGGCAAGTGCTGTGCCTTGGCAGGACCTCACCTTCCTTCCTCAGCAGTTCTGAGAGGAGAAGGAGGTAGAGGAGGAGGAGAAGGAGGTGGAGGGGGAGAAGAAGGTTGCGTGCTCCAGGCTGTGCATCATCCCATGTCCTTCTGGGGGGCAAGGAAGAGTGAAAGGGAGCTTCTGGCATGGTGGTGGTAACACTTGGGCTTTTGATGCATCATGGGACAACCAGTCACAACAATTCACAATATTTAGTGAATTTTAGTGATTTTTATGACCTTGCATGTGCAAAAGGTGGGGCATGCCTCTTGCTGCAAATTGGGAGGGTTTGGGATCCTCTGTGAAAAACCCATGGGCAGAGGAGGGTTGCCAGGTTCAGCCTCACCTGCGGTATCTTAGGGTTGGTGTCAGCTCTTGTGCTGTGATGCCCTCGCTAGGGGTGGGACTGGGGGAGCCTGTGCTGGGCAAGGCTGGAGGTCTGCAACGGCTGCAGCGGTGGTGGGTGGCTCCGAGTGCTCCTTCACCTGCCCATAGTCACAGCACAACGACTGCTGCGCGCCCTGCCCACCCTGGCACCAGCCTGCTTTGGCCCCCTCTCACCAGGGCACCGGGGGAGGATATGACATGGTGACGCTCCTCCTCAGAGCAGGTCTCAGGTCACCTCCTCCAGTCACACGTCGTCCGATGGCTCTGTACGGCTCTCTGTGTCTCTTAGCATCTCTAAGTCTCCCAGCCCTGGTCTAGTGGAGGATATGAAGGCTTTGGGACAGGCTCCATCAATCCCAAGAGCAAGGTGGTCACCTCAACACCTCAGTAATTGGAGTCCTGCATTATGGGGCACTTCTGTCATGATTCTGTCCACAGTGTGGGTGTCCTGGTTGTCAGAGCCCCCCACGGCCACACAAGCAGAGGTGACTGGCTGTTTTGAGGGAGGTGGACGATGGAGGAGGTTAGACGTGGTGCTCAGAGGAGCCCTGACTGAGGCTGCAGGTGATGGTCCCAGCCATGCTGCCCTTGCCACCTGGTGACAAAGGCTTTGCTGCTCTGTGCCCCCCATCATGTGGAGCCTGCCTGGCAAGATGGGATTCAGGTACATGGTGTGGGTCTTCAGAGGCTCTGGAAACACATCTTCCCGGTGCCCCATGCCCCAGGCTGCCTTCCCTCAGCCCACCCAACCCCTCTGCACATGGTCCCTGCTGGCTGTAGGGCACCTCCACTCCTGCAGACATCCAGGGTACCCAGGGCACAGGGCCCCTGACCGCGGGGCTGCCCCTTACGGCCAGAACAGAGGAGTTAGCACTGTCCCTAGGCAAAGGATGAAGCATCCCTTCCCCTCTGCAAAGACCTCGGGGGTCCTCACAAGCTGCTGTGCGGTGACCAAGCACAGTGTCAGGAGGTTGGTGGCAGGTAGCACAGCCGACACGCAGACTGGAGAGCGATCCTGCTAAAAGTCCTGTGCAAGGCACAGCTTCTTGGGAGGATGGGAGGGATGGCTTAAAGGGGGTTTTCCTGTTTCTCTGCAAGTTGTGATGAACTGGAGAGGGGAGACTGTGAGCAGGCAGCGTCGTTTCTTACAACAGCCTACTCTGAAGCACATGATGTTTTTAATACTTTCAATTAAGTCAGGCGGAGGAAGCTGACTGTCACAGGGGAGTTCTGCACTTTGCACAAATCCTGAGCAGCTGAGCGGTGCCTTTGAATGAAGTGCAGAAATCAATGACGAGCACAGAAGAGTTTGTGGCTGTTGTAAATCTGAAGAGGTGATATTGCCAGGGCTAGTGTATCCCTGGCACGAGATGAGACCTTTTAGCAATTCAGAGATGGGGAAAAAAGCTCAGAAAGCCACCAGAAGGACACAGAATTAACCCCAAACCAATCAGGATTCACTCACCAAAGGAAGACGTGCAGGCTGGCTCGTGGAGCACGAGTTGCCCTGACACCCTTGACCTTGATTTGGGCGTTACAGGAGAGGACACTAGCTCAGAGTGTACAAACAGCAGCACATGGGTCTGCAGACGCTTGAGTCAAAGTGATGGGTGGGAAATGTCTGTGGAGGGTGACACGTGCACTCCCTCTGCAAGGAGCTGCCCAGGGTGGGGAGGAAGGAGCTGGTTCTGCCCTCACTTGCGGGAGGAGTGCTCTGAGGGGCAATGTGCACTGCAATGGCTGCAAGGAAGTGTGAGAAGAGTTTTTGCAAACAGAGGAATGAGCTAAAGCCAGTCTCCCTTCCCTGGTCACTGCTGAGGTCAAGGAGAGCTGAAGGAATGCCAGAACTTTGTCTGCAAGAAAACATG
Organism: Pterocles gutturalis; assembly: GCF_000699245.1. Taxonomy (NCBI): domain Eukaryota; kingdom Metazoa; phylum Chordata; class Aves; order Pterocliformes; family Pteroclidae; genus Pterocles; species Pterocles gutturalis. The sequence goes on along the minus strand of NW_010118492.1, from coordinate 5,126 downwards.
TTCTGCTGCCTGTGCCAGCTCCCCTCCTCCAAATAAATTCCTGCCCTGGTTGTATCTTCAGTGTCTGGGAGATGCCCTTAGGGAAAGTGAGCACATGTTTCTGAGGATTCAGAATCTCCAACAAGAGGTGGTTTCTTTAGTCCACTAACATTGCTTTCAGCTCTGAGGTGCTTCACAGAAAATGGTCCATTCAGGAGAGTGTGGCAGGTCCCAGGTTCTCCACTGGTGACCTTTTGATCTAAGATAAACCATCAAAGACCCTGACCAGCCTGTAAGAAGTTTTGGGAAGAGTCAGGATGGATGAGATAAAGTAATGAAAAGGATGTCCTTGGTAAATAATGTGTGGGACAGTGATGATCACAGTGAGGTTCCAGACTTGGCTCTGAGCGATCACTGGGAAACACCAATTATACCAGCACGAGGGAGATCTGGCCCAATTAGCAGTTGGGGAAGTAGCCTAATGTCATCCAGACCATAAGGAACCTCATAACCTGCTGAGCAGCGGGGCTGTGCTCTCTGCTGAAGGGTTCCTGTGGCTCTGGGGCCACCAGCAGAGCAGGGTGGGCTCGTCTCGGGGCTGCGAGCCTGGGGGACCTGGCAGAGGAAGCCGCATTTCCTGGACCTCTCCTGGCTGGTGCTTGACTAAGTGGCAGCGAAGGAGTCGGCCAGGGCAGGATGGAGCGTTGCCCACACGTGCCACCCACTGCCAGAGGAGCTGGTCTGCACCACGAGACATCCTCACATCACCCTCTCCGGGTACCAGAGCTGGGATTAGTCTCTGCGGTTACCAGGGGCTGTCGCCGTGCTGAGGTGGTTTCAGATGAAGTATCTGTTGGCTTCCAAGGCCACCTGGCAGCAGGGTGGCCATGTGCTCTGCCAGAAGCTGCTGCTGTCAGACAGGGGAGACTGGGAAATGTAACTGCCTCAAAAACACAGTGGGCAAGAGAGGGGGGACGGCAAGGCTTGAGGCTCCATCAGCAGTGGCACGTTTTTGCAGTTGTCTTTGCAATGCCCACCTCCCCCATCTGCACGGCTGCTGCTGGGGCTCGGTGCTGGAGGAGCCCTGTCCTCCCCTCCCAGCCTGGGAGGGTTCCTGATCCCCCTCCAGCTCATTCCCGCTGCCCACAGAGGCTGGACCCAGCTCTGCTCCTCATGCCCTTGGGCAGGATCCTGCTGGTCCGAATGTGCCTCCTCCACCACTTCAGTGCTGGCATCCTCAGGGGTCTCAGATGAGGTTTGTGGTCTCCAGTTCACTTCATTTGGGTGTATCTGTCCTTTATATCCAAACTTTGGTCTCCCAGGGGCACAAATACTACCTTTCCTGAAAACTCCAAAGGAAGACAAACCCACCAATTTTACTTCTTCTCATGCTCTGAGGAAGACCAGGATCCTATCCTGGAAGATCCAGAGAGACCTCATGCGTGGCATACTTGTAACACAGAGATGTGAGAACCTGTCCATGGGCGGTGGGGGGAAAGTAACGGCAAGGGCACCCTGCCACAAGAGACAGTGTTGGATGGACCTTGAGGACTCTGGTTCTTGCCCCAAGTTCAACTAATCTCTGGCATTTGGGAGATGAGCTGCACCTTGTGCTGCAGCCAGCCCGATCCCGCTGCCTCCTGCTCTGCTGCAAGTGCTGCTTCCACGTGCACTCCTCCAGGATTGCTTTTATCACCAACACGCTTCCTGGGCAACAGTTATTTGGAAGCAAAATGACTGTTAGTTAACAAACATTGGGGCAATATTTGTTTTCCATAGGAGTTAAACAAGCTAATGCGCCTCGTCCTTGGGTTGGTGCTGGCTGCTAAGCCCGGGTGGGCTGCAGAGTCCCAGCCCTGCCTCGTGAGAGTCCAAAAGAGCCTTGAACGGGCAGGATGGGGGTGAGAAGGGAGATGTCCCCCCTGCTGTTAGCAGTTCCCTGGCCCCCCAATGGGTCCTTGTTACATGTCGGCCCCTGGGGGTTACCTGTGAGCACCAGAGTGGCATTTCTTGGTGTCTCACACAAGGACAGCCAGGCTCTTTGGAGGAGTATGTCTTGATTTGTGCCCCTGTGTTGACACGTGTTGGGGTGGGCTGCTCAGCCCTGTCACACCCAGGCTGCCCAGAGCAGTTGTCTGATCCCTAAGCAGAGGGACATTGCTTTCTGGGTGCTTGTCAAGCCCTGCTGGAAGTGCCAGTGCCACCTTCTCTGACAGGCTGCTGGGTCACAGTTTGCCATCCCAGCATCCACGCTGGTGGGTCCTGAGAGCATCCCCCCGCAGCGAGGCTCAGCTGGCGAGACTCGGGACAGCGGAGGATGTCCCCTGGCTCTTGGGGCCCTTGGACAGCACAGTCCCAGCCGTGCTGCGGGGAGGCTGGGGAGGGCTGACCCCCCTGCCCCACCGCACTCACGCCTGCACCCAGCAGAGCCCCGGACCTCTGGACGCTGACCTGAGAACCGACTCTGTCTCCAGCCCTGACCCGCTGCACTGCCGAGGGTTTGCTGGGTGGTCACGGGGCTGTGTCTGACCCCGGTTACCATCACCACCCCTGATCCTGGCCCTGGCTTGCTGACTCGCCTTCCCGGCTTAGCCTTGGACTTCTCTCCACACCAGCAACTTGCCTGATGTTCGTGACTCTTGGCTGGACCTGGCTGCCATGCCTGGCTGGGGTACTGTGGGACAGAACCCGCTGACAAAGCCCCAGCCCCGCCAGCCGGGTTACCCTGCCCTCGCTGTGCCCTGACAGGCATTGCCAGATATTGCAACACTCAAAGGATTCTTTTCCTTTGACTTGTGATGCAAAATGAATATAGAAATGAGCCGAAACCTTGCTTTACAGCCAGGTGAATAAACTACGGCTTTGTGCATCTATCTAGGAATTCCTGCTCTGCTTCTGGCTGTTTTTTGCTGCCAGGGGAAGGCAGGCTTGGGCAAGAATGGCTTTCCTTTGCAGCCTGCTAGCAGGGATCGGGGTTCACACAGTGGCCTCTTGCATGGACTACACAACACCCAGTACCTCCCCAGGCTGTAGGCTAGGTGCTGGGTGCCAGCAGGTACCACTCTGAGCAGTGGAGGTCAGAATACCCATGTTAGAGGTACTGAGGAAAGGAACTTGAGACTGTGGGCAGTGGAGGATGCTCGGGGAGAAGTGTAAGAAGCATGACAAGCCCCAAATGCCTTCTCCAGCCACCTAATTGAGGTGTCGCTGCCTGTTCAGAGACTTCTGAGATTGTGTGCAGCCCATCATCTCAGATGTTGGACTCATCGCATCTTGAATCCCTTTATTTTCTTTGCCAACATGATGCCCTCTGGCAAGGAAGTCCACAATCTCCTTACACATTTGTATGGACAGATCATAGACTAGACTAGACTAGAATGGTTAGGGTTGGAAAGGACCTTAAAGCCCATCCAGACCCACCCCCTGCCATGGGCAGGGACACCTCCCACTAGCCCAGGTTGCCCAAAGCCTCATCCAGCCTGGCCTTGAACCCCTCCAGGGACGGGGCATCCACAGCTTCTCTGGGCAACCTGGGCCACTGCCTCACCCCCCTCACAGGAAAAAATTTCTTCCTAAAGATCCTTCCTTTTGCATGTTTTAAACCTTCTGTGTTGCAGCATTTTTGCTGGCTTAGCTCCTGCGTTGTGAGACAGAGTGAATAACTGTCGCTGACTTGTGTTCCTGTCCTCCTTGTCTCCCCATCTGTGCCCCAGGGACCCCGCCGGAGCAGGTCCCAGCCACTGAACAGCATTTCACATTTTGGTAGGACAGTTCCTTTCAATTTTTTTTATTTTTTCTTCCCCAGAACAGAGCATTTTGTATTGATGAATCTGTGAAGATGAACAAGAGCGCTGGATGGTCCATGGTCTGGCCAATGCTCACACCAGGCGAGAAGCACGGCAGCTCTCCACGGGAGGAGCTGGGGCTGCGCCAGACCCGATGCCAGCAGGTCCCCTGCCCTTCCTTGCCCACCTCCCCATGGTGGCCGACCCCTTCTCTTCTGCTCTGCTCCCACTTTGGCTCCGGGAAGTCCAGCCCTGGATTGTACAGCAGCTGGCTAGAGAAAACCCTTCTGAATTGGCTGAAATGAAGCAAGTTGCATGAGAGACAAGGAGCCTGGGCTGAGCGCAGAATGACTCTGTCCCTTCCCAGCAGCTCACTTCCAGGCTGTCAGAGCCATTTACAGATGTCTTCCTGCTGCAGTCTCCTTGTCCTGCAATACGATAGTAGCCAAAAAAATGATGAATAATAAAACTGGGTTTATCCATAACTCTGTCTCTCAGGCACATGCTGATACTCAGAGTACAACAATCTTGTGTCCCTTGATAGGCAAGAGGCTGCAGTGCCGGCACATCTCGGGGTATGTTGACAAGAAGGTGAATCACCAGCCAGACGGATTCAGGCAGACAACTGCCAGGCGAGCACATGGCTGGATAAACAGAGGTACAGGAGCTGAGCAGTAGGTGGAACAGCATTAAAGATCCTTTCATGGTTCATCTGTAGTGCAATAAATAAGACTCTCGCCAAGAGCAGAGAGCACATCTCTCTGCGGTCTGCAGGACTGTGAGTGATGTACCTTTGGCATGATCTATATGGAGGGACGATATGGTCCCTGATTAATAAAGCCAGAGACTTTTGTCTCCTGTGCTTCCAAAGCAGGTCATACTGAACCGTGAGCTGAGATGTGCAGAAAAAGGGAGGATCTCAGCTCTGCAGAGCTCAGATTTCTGTACACTGTTTTTCCACCTCTGAGATTTTTGTTCTTAAAATTGAACCTTTTCTCTGAGATTCACGAAATGGATATTTCCATGCTAAGAACAATCCAAATCACTAAAAATTTTATTTTTTTAAAAAATATTTTCCCCAGTGATTAGAGAAACAGGCCATTCCTAATGAAAATATTTGAAACATTTTGCAAATCTGTTGTGAAAACAGGATGATTCTTGCATTCATAATGAAGAGTGAGGAGACCGGCAGAGAGCATTTCCCTGTTTCATTGCACATATTAGTCACTCTCTGAGTGGAGAAAAGAGACATATACAGATGTAAAGGCAAGCAGAGGAATAAATCTATAGGAAAATAACACTTTGTGAATGGACAGATGAGGGACAGAAAATCACAGCATCATAGAATCACAGAATGGTTTG
>NW_010118491.1:0-818 GCF_000699245.1 Pterocles gutturalis | reverse complement strand
CACACGCCTGCACACGCGTGTTCCTGGCGCCCACACGTGTCCCATGTGCACACGCTTGCACATGCGTGCTCCCACTCCCTGTACACACACACACGCTTGCACATACGTGTTCCCAGTGCTCACACGTGTTCCCTGCACATGCACACGCCTGCACACGCGTGCTCCCAGTTCTCATGCATGCTCCCCCTGCACACACGCCTGCACACGCGTGTTCCCAGCACCCCATATGTTCCCTCCACATGCACACGCTTGCACACGTGTGTTCCCAGTGCCCACACCTGCTCTCCATGCACACACACCTGCACATACGTGTTCCCGGGACCCACACGTGCTCCCTGCGCACCCGCACACCTGCACACGCGTGATCCCCGTTCTCACATGTGTCCCATGTGCCCACGCTTGCACACACGTGCTCCCAGTGCTCCTGCGTGGTCCCAGTGCACACACACGCCTGCACACGTGTGTTCCCAGTTCCCACACTTGCTCCCCATGTGCACACGCCTCCACATACGTGTTCCCAGCACCCACACGTGTTCCCTGCAGACCCACACGCGTGTTCCCAGGGCCCACATGTGCTTCCAGTGCGCACACACACCTGCACACGCGTGTTCCCAGTTCCTACACGTGCTCCCCATGAGCACACGCCTGCACACACGTGTTCCCAGCATCCCCATGTGCTCCCTCCCCACAGACACGCTTGCACACGCATGATCCCAGTGCCCACATGTGCTCCCAGTTCACACACGCCTGCACACGCGTGTTCCCAGTGCTCATGCATGGTCCCAGTGCGCACACACGCCTGCACACGCGTGTTCCCA
>NW_010118490.1:0-3239 GCF_000699245.1 Pterocles gutturalis | reverse complement strand
GCCCCGGGGTGGGGGGTAAGGGGGGTGGGAGCCCTCAGCCCCCCAGCCCAGGACACCAGTGTTGTGTCAGAGCTGATGCTGGATGGGGAGCTGGGGGAGGCAAGAGAGCACCCCAAAATCCAGCTGCCGGGGCGAGCGCAGGCTGGGGGGGATGGAGGAGCAGGGGAGGCTCTGGATGTCCTGGAGGGGGGTGATGGCCCTGGGGGGCCAGCCCATGCACGGCGATGTATAGCAATCTATAGCAACGCACACCCATGCACAGTGATGTATAGCAATGTATAGCAATGCACACCCATGCACAGGGATGTATAGCAACGTATAGCAATGCACACCCATGCATGGCGATGTATAGCAATGTATAGCAATGCACACCCATGCACAGGGATGTATAGCAACGTATAGCAATGCACACCCATGCATGGCGATGTATAGCAACGTATAGCAATGCACACCCATGCATGGCGATGTATAGCAACGTATAGCAATGCACACCCATGCATGGCGATGTATAGCAACGTATAGCAATGCACACCCATGCATGGCGATGTATAGCAACGTATAGCAATGCACACCCATGCACGGCGATGTATAGCAATCTATAGCAACGCACACCCATGCACAGTGATGTATAGCAATGTATAGCAATGCACACCCATGCACAGGGATGTATAGCAACGTATAGCAATGCACACCCATGCACGGCGATGTATAGCAATGTATAGCCATGCACACCCATGCACGGCGACGTATAGCAATGCACAACCATGCACGGCAACGTATAGCAATGCACAGCCATGCACAGTGATGTACAGCAACGTATAGCAATGCACACCCATGCATGGAGATGTATAGCGATGTATAGCAATGCACACCCATGCACAGTGATGTATAGCAATGTATAGCAATGCACACCCATGCACGGCGATGTACAGCAATGTATAGCAATGCACACCCATGCATGGCGATGTATAGCGATGTATGGTGATGCACAGTGATGCACAGCGATGTATGGCGATGCAGATATATATGGCAATGGCACTGTGATGTACGGTGGCGTATGGCGATGCACAGCGATGTATAGCAATGTATAGTGATGCACTGTGATGCACAGCAGTGTACGGTGATGTATGGTGATGATGCACAGCGATGCACAGCGATGCCCGGCGATATGTGGCGATGCAGTGATAGGCGGTGATGCACAGCAACGCGCAGCGGTGCACAGTGATAAGTGGCAATGCCTGGCGATGCATGGAGATGTATGGCAACACACGGCAATGCATGGTGGTGCACAGCAACGCACGGTGACGATGCATGGCGATGCACAGAGATGCGCAGCAATGCACAGAGACGCACGGCGATGCAGATGCACGGTGACAATACATGGAAATGCACAGAGATGCACAGCAATGCACAGAGACGCACGGCGATGCACATAGATGCACGGCGATGCACGGCGATGCACGGTGACGATACATTGCAATGCACAGAGATGCGCAGCAATGCACAGAGACGCACGGTGATGCACCCTCACAGCACGCCCCAGGGGAAGGGGACACCCTGACCCCCCCAGGGCTGCATCCACAGGACACGGGGGTCTTGCTCCCAGCAGGATGAAGGGAAGGATCCAGCCACGGCCCAGGAATACCTGGAGCATCAGCTTCCCTGCTAATTAGCGCGCTACCTGCCTATTTAGCCTGTAATTAATGTCTGCGGGTTGATTGGAGAGGCGCAGCTGGGGAAGGGCTCCCGGAGGAGAGCTGGGGAGGCAGCGGGGGGGCTGCGCAGTCCCCGTGTGCAAGGGGAGCGGGAGGGGAGCAGGACAGTTTGCAGCAGCACCCCAGCACCAGCTCAGCGTGCCACAGCTCTGGGATGGGCAACGTGGGATGATCCTGCGCCATGCAGGACGATCCTGTGCGATACAGGGTGACTTGGTGCAATGCGAAAGGATCCTGTGCAACTCAGGATGGTCCTGTGCAGTGCAGGATGCTCCTGTGTGATGCAGGACGATCCTTTGCAAAGCAGGATACTCCTGTGCAAAGCAGGACGATCCTCTGCAATGCAGGACGATCCTGTGCAATGCAGGATGGTCCTGTGCAGTGCAGAATGCTCCTTTGCAACGCAAGATGCTCCTGGGCAAAGCAGGACAATGTTGTGCAAAGCAGGATCATCCTTTGCAATGCACGATGATCCTGTGCAAAGCAAGATGCTGCTAAGGGATGCAAGGATGCTCCCATGCAACGCAGGACAATCCTTTGCAAAGCAGGATGATCCTTTGCAATGCAGGATGCTCCTGTGCAATGCAGGGTGACTTCGTGCAATGCAAGAGGACCCTGTGCAGCAGAGGATGATCCTGTGCAACTCAGGATGGTCCTGTGCCATGCAGAATGATCCTTTGCAATGCAGGATGATCCTGTGCGGTGCAGGGTGCTCCCATGGGATGCAGCATGCTCCCATGGGATGCAGGACGATCCTGTGCAATGCAGGATGATCCCATGGGATTCAGGGTGCTCCTGTGCGATGCAGGATGCTCCTGTGGGATGCAGGATGCTCCTGTGCAGTGCAGGATGTTCCTGTGCAGTGCAGGATGCTCCTGTGGGATGCAGGATGCTCCCGTGCAGTGCAGGATGCTCCTGTGCAGTGCAGGATGCTCCTGTGGGATGCAGGATGCTCCCGTGCAGTGCAGGATGCTCCTGTGCAGTGCAGGATGCTCCTGTGGGATGCAGGATGCTCCCGTGCAGTGCAGGATGCTCCCATGGGATGCAGGATGTTCCCATGGGATGCAGGATGCTCCTGTGAGATGCAGGATGCTCCCGTGCAGTGCACAGGAGGGCGCTCGTGTAGTGCGCAGGATGCTCCCGTGGGATGCAGGATGCTCCTGTGCAATGCAAGATGCTCCCGTGGGATGCAGGATGCTCCTGTGGGATGCAGATTTCCCCCCTGCAGTTCCTGCAGGGCCACTGCTGCCCACGGGTGCATCATTCCCGTGCCAGCAGCCCCCCCAACCCTTCGCCCTGGAGCACGGCCGCTCTGTGCAGGCTGGGAATCCCCCACCCGGTATTTCCGACCCTTTCACCGAGCCGCCCGGCCAAGGGCAGCGGAGGCGGCGTGGGAGGCAGCCGGGGGACTCCGAGCGGCACCCCAGGGACCCCCAGGGGCTGCGGAGACCCCCGGGGCCACCCAGGGCAGCTGGGGCTGGGGGGTCACCCAGCACTTGGGGAACCTTTTGGAGCCAAATCGGC
>NW_010118489.1:35680-46170 GCF_000699245.1 Pterocles gutturalis | reverse complement strand
GGTGGTGGAGGGTGTCCCTGCCCATGGCAGGGGGTTGGAACTCGATGATCTTTAAGGTCCTTTCCAACCCAAACCATTCTGTGATTCTATGAATCAGCCCCTCACGGGATGCAGAAGATACCGTGTGTATGTGTAACCTATGAAACAGCTCTAACCAGCTGCGTTATTAAGGCAACCTGGTATTTCCATGAAGCCAGTGTAGCATCTACAACACAATGAACAGACAGAACCCATGCAGCAAGACTACATACAGAGGAGAGGCCTTGCGTCCCGGGTATTACTTTTCTTCCCCTGGAGTGGCTGGTGAATCAGTGACCCCTGGTGTACAGGCACAGCTCTGTTGATGTGCATTTGCACATCCCTTGCGGACATTTCCCTTTCAGGCACGTGCTGCAGCTTGATCAAGCAAAGGTCTCCCCTGTCTCTCTGCACATCGGGATCTAGCTGATGGGCCTTGTATGCATGAACCCTGTCTCATGGCTTTAAAAACAAACAAACAAACAAAAAAAAACAACAACCAAAACCCCAAACAGTTATTTTGTGCTTTGACATATGAACCTAGCCAGCTCTATATTCAAATCAAAATCTCTCAGCACCAGTTTTTCTAAGATAATTTACATGTGTACATATATTGTTTATATATGTATTATCTACACTAAAATATACATTATTGCCTCTGTGCAGCAGCACTCCAAAATTACATTTTCTAACAAGAAAGCTGATTAAAACAATTTTTTTCTTTGGCTTTTTCCTATAACATCATAATTTTTTTTTTGTGAAGCTGAATATATATTAAAAAATCTTTTAGTTTTCAGCATTTTCCTTTGCAATTACAAAAATGTCTTCAGTAAATAAAAATGTAGGTCTGAATTCTGCTGCATAATGGCACCAAAACTGCTAGAAAAGGATTGTGTATAAACCCCAACTTCTTTTCTTGAGCCTGTTGTTTCTTTCAGGGGTCAGGCTCTTGACCACAATGCTGTTTACATGCTGAGCTACTTTCTGGTGCTGCTGAGGGAAATTCATTACTTCTGAAGTTATCTCTGTGTCTTTGAGTTTGCTGCAGACCTGCATCTAGGATTTCAGAATCGTCCTTTGAAGAGATCTGCAATTTTAGAGTTTATAAACTGTTGTTGCTAACAGTATCTGGATGCTAGGTAGCACCCTTAGTCCTTTTTTTGCTGTTTAGATTTATATGTATCTTTTTCTTTCTCTATATTAATACTAATACCTAAATCACACTGGAAAACACTCTCCACAATACTGCAGGCTGCTGGATTTGTCTACCCCCTAGCCTAGCTTGTTAAAAAGGAGATCACAGGTCTGTGCATTGCCATTTGCTTTTGGTAGCTTGTAAGACCCCTGACCTATGAAGTTTATGTAACTAAGCCCTGCATGTCCTTCCCAGTATCTGTCACCGTTTCTCTTACTGGGCACACTGGTTTCCAGGAGTTAGACGGCAGAGCTTTGGCTGTGCTTTGCTGTACATTCATTCAAACTGATGGGATCGTTGGCTTCCTCTTCTCTCTTTCCAAGTTGCAAATATTATAGAGGGATTTTTGCATTTTATTTTGAATGCTTTCCCTTATAAATTTTGTGACTTTCAGTTACTTTTATTTTGCACACAGACCTGAAAGGACTTTTGAAACTAAGTCAGTGACTGGTTTTGTCACTTCCCCAGGCTCAAAGGTTCATCTGCAGAACCACAGGGGAATGTTATAGTGAGGCAGTGTAGGAGGGAGGGGGATAGGAAAGACATTTGTGTGCCTGAGCACATTAGACCTGAACTGTCATCTCCAGACTGTTTCTCAAGTAGAGAACACCTGATGTGGATGGAATAAAATTAAAGGTAATTTTGAGAAATGCTCTGATTTTTGTTTAATTTGAAATTGGTTTTCAAAATAAAATTGAGGGGAAATCAGGAAAGAAAAACTCCTCAAATCTACTTCCTCTTGCACGGAACAAACAAAACTTTTTTAATAAATTTTTTTCTTCAGCTTTCTAAAGGGACGAAGAAATTTACCCCAAACAAGTATTTTGCTTGCATCAGCTCATGCCAGTGTGCATGCAGCATGCCAGCCAGGGGTGCAGCTGATGGAGTGGTTAAATCTGGATGGCAGGAGGGACAGCAGACCAAGCATCCCAAAGGAAGGCAGTGTACCCCTCTGCCACGAGGCATAAAGCAAGCCGGGGATACGACACCATTCTCAGAGAATCTGAATCCAAAAAACTGAAAAATGACTGAACTGCAAATTATTCTGCAAAATGGCCACCTTCCTGTAGGATCAGGCTCCTCAGCTACATTAGGCAGCAAATGGTCTGTCATCTGCTTTCTTTTTTAACAAGGCACCTGGATGATGAACTGTACCTACTCTTGCAATATGGCATCTTAGCATACAGCCACACTGATGTCTAACTGAAGAAAATCAATCCGTGATCTCAACAAATCCCCTTTCAAGTCAACATACCCAGAAAATATTGTGCCCTGCATATAAGCGTATCGAGAGGTCACTTCAGTCTTTCTAGGAGTTTCAGAAAAGGTCTTTGTAGCATGAACACTCAATGCATCTTGCCTCCATCCTTGTCTCCTCTTGGCCCGCTTTTCTTACTGAAGTATTTGAATGCCTTCCAGTAACGCACTAAGTGAACTCACTGAGACCTGTCACATGTTGTTCTTTCCATTTTTCTCTCATCCCTTCCTCATGGAAAAATATTTATCCAGCTTGCTGATTCGTGTAGTTCTGAAAGGTAAATAGCAGCATCCAAAGCAGGGCACGCGGGTTTTGCCTTTTATCCACAAAGTCTTTTACAGACAGCAGGGTAGGGATTGAAGTATGAGAAACCCATTCCAAAACACAGAGTCTCCCAGATTTCTTCATGGCTTCGAACCCAGAACAGAGACTAAGCCATCGTAGCCATTCAGTTGTTTTTCTGTTACATCAGCATGTAACAGGAATCAAAGGGTACATAAGCAGAATTCTGATGCTGTATTTCTGTACTGATGTAAAGCAGGACAGAAAAAAACCCTCAGAAAGGTAAAGAGAAAGGACACGTGCAGGAAAAGGCTCACAAAACTGATGCTGAAAAGGGTTGCTGCCTATGTTGCCCTCAAGCTCTTGGGGGTTATCCTGGCGTGCCCCAGCAGAGTGAGCGGGGGGCACCGTGCTGCCTGGCCGTGCCTCTGCGATGTCCTCTGCTTAGCACAGACGGCACTTTTAAAAAACAGGCAGGGAAGTGTCCAACTAAGAGTGCCTTTCAGGAGAAACTATTAGTTTAATAAAAAGAAATCACTTGGGGTCCCATCTGGCAAGGTGGACCTGGAGATGCACATCCCCTGGGGGCTCTCCCTGCTGGGTGGGTGAGCTGCTGACCTCCCAGCACAGCCCAGCATCGGGGGAGAGTAAACATGTGGATGTTTCTACTTCAGACACGTATGGGTCATGGAAGCTGGCACACCAGCTTCAGGCTGCCGTAGGAGTGCTCCTCACCCAGACCCAGGTGGGCATGTTCTGCTGGAGGGGAGGCTGTGCCTTGGGGGAGTCCGAGGTCCAGCACCCTCTTGGCCTGAAATAAGTGAGCACCCTGCGTGATGCAGGGAAGCACCGAAACCGCTGGGGGGAAATGAAGCTTTGGGGAACACATTTCTCCTGCTGCTGCTGAAAAACTGCCTCTGTGGGTAACGCAGTCCAAAGCCATGGGGTCAAAGCTGGGAGTGCTGTAAGAGAGTGGGGCTGTAACGTGATGCCATAGATTGTCTGTGCGTTTTATACTGAACATTCATTAGATTAAAAGAATAGAAATAACCCAGGGAACAAATCCCCAGTTCTTTTCCTGTTGATCTGACAAGTTCTTATCACTGCTCATGCTTATTTTGGAATCTGACAAACGAAAAAAAACCCCCATCTTCTTAGACATGGAAAAGCCCAAGTGTGAAGTTAGAGGAAACTTTAATGGTCATAAAGTGTGCAATCTCTCACATTTGGCTGACAAAAATCACTTCAGCTGACAGCTTCCATTGTTAGGGATGTAATGGGTTTAAAAAGAGATAGGAAGCAGATTACAGGCTCTCTACAAACCCAAGCCACCCAGCACACTTCTGCGGTCGGCAGCAATCGTTTCCGCAGGGCTCTGCACGCTGCACCTGCAAGAGGCTGGCGCCAGACGTTTGTGAGATGAATACACTCCATTGCCAGAAATACTTTGCAGGGATGTGGAATTTAACTTGTAAACTTCTCTCCTCAGTTCACAGTCTTTAATAATGTATTTTTTGGGCTACATCACCTGGCACATACTTTTGAATGACTGTTCCCTACCCTCGCTGAATAGCATTCTGCAGTTTACCTTGCTTAGCTGGGATAAATTTGTCCCCTCCCGACCTCTTTCTCCACTCGGGAGCAGCAAAAAGGTTGTGACTGGCTTCGTGGCCATCGCCATCACCATCTGATTTAAAGCCGCTCTGACAAATGGCACACGGAGCTCCTTCCCGGGGCAGCTCCAGTCAAAGTGGCACTTAACTGCGCTGAGTGAATGGTGATGAATGTTCTTTAATTAAAGTGCTACAATAAAAAACACAGAACATCTGTGCCAAGGTGCTAAGTAATCTGTCTAAACAGATGTCTAATTTTAAGCTCAGTCATATTACAGAAATATGATATAAAATTTTCAAATAGGAAATAGAGTTGCTGCTTTTCATATGAGTGTTGTATTTCTCTTTACTCAATTTTTTGAGCCTGGGTTTGGTTTTATTTGAAGTCCAGTGAGCTATTCCTCTCTTCTGGGCTTCCAGTTAAGCAGCTGATAGGCTCTGTTGGTAGAAGACTAAAAAAAATTCCCTTTTCTTTTATGGTGATTTAACATCCTAGTATTTATGAAATCTAAAGTATTGGAAACAAATATACATGCAGACGTGAACTTTTATGATTCATGAGTTTGTGTTGCAGGCAATGTTTTTGAAAAAGAGACCTTTACTTGGACAAACTGACCTTGCTAAACAGCTGGGCACTGCACCACGAGTCTCTCTTTTTAGTAGGGAGCCTGCGGGCTCCAGCATAGCTTGACCGCTGACCTTGAACACACCAAACTGCAACATAATCCTAAACTCTGCATGACACAGACCGCAGCTGGAGCTCTTCTAACAGGTATCTTCTGCAAAACAGAGAGCGAGATTTGATCCTGTAAGAAATTAGGTCAAAAAGAAAGAAGAAACTGATTTCCAGGAATGACTGAGCTGCTATTCACAAGCCAGATTCACGGATCAGCACCCCTTCACTTGGCTTATTTTATATCTTGTCTTCAGAACGAAAGTTATAGACCTGCTGCTCCTCCTGTTGCTAAACCCTTCCCAGCACTTACCAGTCACTAAAAAATACAATCACACCTTCCACCTTTAGATAAAGATTTCTTCTCTTTACCTTTAAGGCTCTCCTCCCTTTTGCTCCAGCCTTGGTATCACAACTCACCTTGAGGCCAAATCCCAGCTCCAGCAGACTGTTGCTGGAAGGTCAGAGCTCTGGAAACGGTCAACAGCTGCCTGGGCGCTGGGGGAGCACAGGAGCCTGGACGCTGGGGGAGCACAGGAGCCTGGGCAGCAAGGCACCCTGGGCATGGTTTGGGTAAAAGTTTTCTGGGATAACGTCCTCTGCTAAAAATAGCTTTGCTTATGGTTTGTCACATTCTGCTGCAGTTTTCCAGAAACCCAGAGAAATCAAGACACGTTTTGGTTGTGGTTCCCAGTGGCTGAAGCTTGTCCCAGCTGCAGCTTGTCACCGGCTGCCCTACAGGGAGAATGGCATTTAGTCAAGAAAAGGGGGAGGTTCCCTAAGCAGAGCAGTGTCAGCCTCTGAAACTATAATGAGAGGAAGCGGTGCCAAAAGACCTTTTGCCTGCCAGTTTTGATGTGAGATAGGTAGCTTTTTCCAAAGGAAAGTGGAAATGACCCTGGCACTCCGGCCAAGCCAGTGGCCACTGGAGCCGTAACCAGAAAAAAAAAGGAGAAGGAAATAGAACTCCTTATGTTTGGAGGGAAAAGTAATTTGGGGAAGTGAGAGGGGGAAAAAGAGGTGTAGTCTGTGTGCAGTGGAAAATTCAGAAAATGTTCAGCTGTCAGCAGGGCCAGGAATGGTGTGTACGGACGATCCCAGGGAGGGGACTGAGGAGATGCGTGCGGCAGAGGCAGAGCCCTGTACGGGTCAGGAGGGAGAATAAATGCAGGCGTGGGGAGAGAAAGGAATTAGGGCAACGGCGAGGTGGTGGGGTGAAGAGACCAGTGGGATCAGAACATGCAGACAAAGGTGGAAGGTGGAAGGATTAGCACCCTCCTTTCCCCATGGGCTGAGTGATCCCCAGGTCCTGTGGATGGGCTGGAAGGTTGTCTTCTTCTAGACTGCAGTGACTGCAGAGTTGGGCTATCTCAGATGATTCTCCTCCTGCCTGAAAACTTTTCCTAGGTGGATTTTAATTTTTTTTCTCATGTTTGTGGCAGATTTCCTGGCATGCAGTGTGATTCCTCAGGTATTCCAGCCTGTGCGCTGTGTGTCTCCCCAAATCCTGAGCAACGCCACGGCGGAGCGATTGCCGGCCCTTTCAGGGAGAAGCAGCTCTGCTGTACTTTAACTTTTCTGCAGGTCTGGGAAATGCAGGCTCTGCCAGGCCTGCCTGTATTCCCGGGACGTGAACAGTGGGGGTCAGTGTGAAGTTACTGTGGAGGCACCGCACAGCCTGTCTTTGCCTAAGGACCTTTCCAAAAGGCAGGGGTTTCCCTGTTTTAATAACATCTTCCTATTTTTCTTGTCGAGAGATGTAGAATTAACTCATGCCTCTAGCTGTCGATCCAGTAGGGATCTCCTGGGAAAGCATTACTGAGGCACGCAGGCTTTTTGCACGGCATCCAATTTAATTATTTTCTCCTTTGAGTGCTCCCAGGCCATTTTCTTATGTTGCCTGCACACAGGGACTGGTTATGCCTCTGCCCCATCTCCTGCCCTCTACATAGTCGTGCTCTGTGACCTGCCCCATAATACCAAAAAAGAAACCCCTCCAAGGAAATAATGTTGCTCCAAGGAGATACCAGCTGAGCAGTTCTGGTTCTCTGTGTGTGGCAGCAATACAAGGGGGGAGGCAGAGGCCAGGGGAGCAGAGGATCTGGCAGGACGGGAGGACAGAGCCTGGCAGCCAGCTGGACGGGATGTCCTGGAGGCTGCCTGCTTTGCTGTCCTGGCTGCTGGAGCCCTGGAGCATGAGATTGGAGTGTAAGAGCTGCCTCTGATTGATGTCTGCAGTAGTAAAAGTGCTGGGCAGCAAGGAGTAAGTGTTCCTGCGTGAATGGTTTCTGGAGGGCAAACGCCTCGGTGGAATGAGAGGAGAGGAGACGAGCTGGAAAAGCTGTCACTCGGGTTTATGGTACCATTGACCCTGTCAGGATGTGGGGGTACACAACCTGATGGACTGTGTTACAGCTCTGCAGAGAGCAGCTTGAGCTTTCCACGGCGCTCCTCCATCGACCCAAGTGCAAATGGAAACCCAGTTCCCTGGGCTGTGGGGTTGCCATCAGCTCCACAGACGGGCAGCCAGCTCCCTCCTTCTCCTACTGTGTGCTAATGTCACGCGCTTATGGGGCCTCAAGGCTTGAATGGATCTTTCAGCTTTATAGATGTTCATCATCTGGTCGTTAAGCTGTACCTTTGTCGTCTGCAGGGCAATACCTTTGTCACTGTACAGTTATGGTAATTGCATGCAGTTCCTGCAAATTTGCTTCTGCTTTTCCTGTGCTCACCACAGACACTCGTACAGCCTTCTTCAAATCTACTGCTTCAACTTCACCTCCGTTGTGACTCCCTGCGACCTGATTGCAGCTTGGCTGCTAGTGAACCCCGTCCACTCCTTGTTTTCCGTAAGGACCGAAGCAAGGGAAGACAGCAAATGCCAAACCAATCCAGTCCATTAGTGTTTTGCAACCTAGCGTACAGAATTCCCAGAGCAGCAAGCTTTCTAGAGCAAGGATTTTCTGTTCGTCCCTGTTTGTGTAATTTCTAACACAACGGAGTCCAAATCTTTGATGTGTGCTGCATTATAGACCCCTGTACTTTTTTGGTAGCAAAGAGAACAAAGCAGACAAGAAGCGATGAAGCTTTAATTCTAAGGGCAGTGCAGAGGAAATGACTCAGAGGAACACTCTGTGGTCCAGTGCACCTGAGTTTGCAGGTAGTGTAAATGATCTCTTACAGGCTGCTTTGTCTTCACGCACAGAGTGCAGCACGAGCATCCAAGAAAAAGAAAGCGTAGGCTTAGGTTAAGAAATGGCTAGCACAAAAGAAAAGTCCTGAATCCTCTTCAGAGCGCTGCAAGGATTTGTGCTTGGATCTCTGCCATTTCTGAATGCATCCAGAAAAAATTTTCCAATGCGAACTGGTTAAAATATGAAGACTGAAGTGTTTCAAAAGCAGAATAAGCTAGCTGGAGAGGAGGAGATATCTGGAACAAATGGATTTACAGAAAATACTTTCTGGGATTGTGATGTGATGGAGTACCAGAGAGGAGATATACACCTTATTTAATTAGACAGTCTTTGTCTCCTCTATTATTTGTTTCCCTTCCTAGTACTTATTTATCTCAGAAAGTAATGCAGGAATTAACTAGAACAGTGTAAGGAAAAAGTGACACTCATGGAAACCAAATGCTGATTGTATTTGCATAAATGTGTTGTGGGCACAAAGGTTTATGCTCAAAAGCATGTTGGCTGCTTTGCAATATCTCTGCTTTTCCTCTTGTTTATTAAGAAGTTATAATTCAAGCAGTGAAAAGCATATGACTAGTTGCATCCAATTCTGCTGAGTTTTTTTTTTTTAAAGTGGAGGCGATTCACCATGTGGTTTGTGTTTTGTAGGAATGCAGTAAGTATTTATGGAGCTCAAAGACTTTCCTGGTAGCTGAAAGTCATATTTGTGTAACTGACAAGTCATAACGCGCTGAGGTTTTATTCTTACTGGGTCCTGAGGATGTTTAATCAACAGTGTAGTCTGAACAAGTCTAGAAAATTAGTGTTGTTAATTAATAACTATTTCTGTTGCAAAGATTGAGATGTTTCCAGTCAACACGAGTAGAAAACAATTACACCGCTTGAATGTTTTCCTATTTGATTCTACTTCAAAAATAGAAATATTTTATCAAAATGTTAGAAATAATAAACATTTTCCAGCTGGTGTGGTAAATAAATCCTGTCAAGCCATTCATAATAGATAATCTTTTCACTCTGCAGTTGTTTTTGTTTTCAAACTATTCACAAAACATCTTTAAGTCTTAGAAATCTTTGTGTGAGGACACGTAGCATGGACGTCAGCCCAAGGCTTCTGCCCTTGCTTTGGCTCTTTGTCCCTTACTGTTGGATTTTGTCAAATCCTGCCAAATGGGATTGCTTCTCATTTCTGGTCAGCTGAAACTAAATAAGGGAAGGGGAATCTAAGTATCATCAGTGATAGCTGAGTAGGCAGGATGAACTCAAATATATTTTTTAAGTTGGCTGCCCAAATACCTCAGTTACCAAACTTTGTGTAACCCCACTTCCAACACTGTTCAAGAGTCGTTCTCTAACCAGTTTGACAACAGAGAACCAGACATTCTCGTGAAGCTATTTTAGAAAGAAAATATAGCTATGACTGAGCAAATTCAGGGAAACTTAATTTAATAATAAATGTGGAAATTAAAAAGGCCCTCAAATCAGCTAAAATGTTTTTATTTTCCTAGCTGTAACATTCCTACTATGCTTGCTGCTACCAATAGCTTCTTTGTTATATAAAATATACCCCTGACTAGTTGGTATGAAACCATGTTCTTGCTGTTACGTTACTTCATCATCCAACTTGTCCTGTCTTCACCATGCACTGACTTTTGTTGTTCTCATCCACTAGTTACACACTGTCCGTTTTACCCAGCAGCCGGCTGGGTGTCTGCCTGTTGTCTTGCATAACACAGCTCCTACTTGTTCCAGGCACCTACGTGCACCACAAAACAAATAATTACAGCTACCGTGCTCTAGGACGTGTGATTTGTTCGAAAATGAACATTGTCATAGATCTGTGAATTTCAAATGAATTCTGAATGCCTGTACCATGTAGCAATTTATAGCAACCCAGCAGCTGCCCTTAATACTTGAAACAACTCTTTTGTTGGGAAGCAAATTGAGGATCCTTCTTCATTGAATATGTGTTGTATTGCTTGCATTGTTTTATTGCGCTCATGTACACAGTGATTGCAAAAATACCGCTTTATGCATTCCAAAGGTGACAGCAGGCACTGATCTTAGGAGGAGGACCTTGTCTGCCATGGGGACATCTGGATAATTGAACATTTCTCGCCAGCTGTGGGCAGGGACAGAGCTGGTGCTTGCTTAGGACAGCAGACTGCTGAAGGCTCTCAGGTGGCTATACCCTCCTGTTTACACTGCCTGTGGCAAAATCTGGAAAGTCACTGTTGGTAGTACAGCTTCCGTGCGAGGC
>NW_010118489.1:0-35649 GCF_000699245.1 Pterocles gutturalis | reverse complement strand
TGTAGGGAGCACAGCCCCGTGGGGTGCTCCGTCCTTCTCTCTGACAGCAGCAAGCACAGCAAACTTTGTACCTTCACCAGCTTCCCCCAGCGGTTCTGCCCCTTCCCATCCTTCCCATGATCAGAGCCCCGGCTCCTCCATCCTTGGAGTGGCAAAATTCAATGTTACTGATGCATCTGGGGAGCCTGAAGCTCTCTCTGTATACTGAAACTACACAACACTTCATGATTAAAATATCTTTTTTTTTATCCTTCTCCAACACAGAGTCTTTTCTGTTGATGACCTCACAACATTTTCTGCATGGCTGCTTTGGCCTGAAAAGCAGCACTTTAGGGATTACTAAACTTCAGTATATCCAGATTTTATCCAGCATTACAGATGATAAAAAAATCCTGAAAATTAAGATCTTTAAGGGTGAAAATGAGTGGTGTTGTAATTTTTTAAATATATATATGTATATCACGTGTCTTTTGATGAGTATGAACAGCTAGGTAGGTTACTCCTTGAATTGCATCATGTAACCAGTAGAAAAGTTAACCCAGGAGTTGATCTGAAAATGAGAATTAACCAACAGCTGATTAGATCATTTGACATGTTTGCTCGGTTCACCCTCTCATAAAGACAGTTTGACTACATATGACCTTTTCACCTACCTGTTAAGGCTAGTGGGGAAGAAATGTAATTAACTCCTACTTTGTTAATGACTGCATGGTTCTGACCTGTTATTAATAGAGAAAGACTTGACAGAAAATCCAAATTCTAGATCTGGAGCCAGAGATAGACACTTCTAAAGGTCCATACTTGCTCAGAGACCACTCGGGGATTAAGCTGCTTTCCAATTCTTTCTCCAAGATCAAGTAGGCAAAGCAAATATACTACTCTTCAACACCTTGTCCTCTAGAGGGTATATGCAACAATTTGCCACAAGTTTTTAAACTTCAAAAATTCTCCTCTTAAACTAGATAAATGGTCTGGCATCAAAAGAGCCCTGTAAGACAGTCAATTTAATACCCTTTGATCATGCAGTTTTGGAAAACATTTCCACAACTGAGTATTTAAGGGTTGTATGGATGCTTCAGGTGGGCCATGTCTGCAGACAACTTTCCATAATTACCAGAGTGCTTAAGCATCTGCATAAGGGTAATTTGCTTTCTTGCAAGATTCAGGTAGATGGCAAAAGTAGAAACCTGGCTGTGCCGTGCCTCCCTTCGGTCCTTGTCTGATTTCCATGGAAAGGATTTTGGCGTCTCTCTTCAGAAGGTAACGACAAATTCCTCCTGGTCCTAGGGTCCTTGGGAAGACAAAGAGCATGGAAACACCTTTGAGAGATCCACGGGTTTTATTGTTGTTGGTTGTAACTGGGTGTCAGTTAAGCCAGGAATCAGCTAGCAAATGATACCAAGCTCTTAAGACCCATCTGGAGGAAAAACCTGTAAATGGGAGAGAGAGAAGGAGACTTAGCCTTAAAATTATCACTGGGTTCACTAGCATCAGCGTTGTGGCTCATCTTCCTTGCCGCTTTGCAGCCCAGGAAGGAGCAGTTGCCTGGCTCTGGTTGGGTGTACTTGGACTGTAATCACCCTGGTTGCTCAGCCCATCGGGTCTGCAAGAGATTTAAAAGGAGAGAGCGTGGCATGGAGTACAGTTATTTACCATGGCAATTGTAACTATACACTGTCTATTGTAACTGTTCTTTGAATTTACAGTTTTGAAGGACTTATCCAAGCGTATCTGGGATTTGTTAACTGGAAAGGGGCAGAATGAGAGGATGCTGCAAGAGATCAATAATGCAGTGCAAGCATAGCTACAAACTTTTGGCCACACAACTTCTTCCAACTGCTTTTACATGTGCTCTAGTTCAGTGTATCCTACCTGGATCTGCTACAAGATGGGTGCAGCTCCCTCTGGAAATGACATGCTGAGGCAGTCCCGAGGGAAGCTGACATACAAAATGTTCCTTCCCTGGGGGGAGCTGGGCTGCTGGGGCTCTCCCAGAGCAAAGCAGGAGGATGGGAGTGGCAATGGGACACTTGGGAGAGTAGCTGCAGGTCCTGTGTGCGTGGTTCAACTCTCGGCAGAGCTGGTCTCCATTTTTTTGGGAAGGTTGAAGAAGGCAGAGAGGAGCTGGGAGGACAGGACGCACAGGACATAGCTCAAATGCCATCCTGATGTCTCAGGGCTGTGTTCTTCTCCTCACTAAATGAGGGCTTAGAGAAGAGCCTGGAAACCATCCTTTAACCCCTTATTCACTGGGATATTTCTGGGTGCTGTTCACTTCAGCGTGGCAGAGAAACGGCTATGGGCTGACCAGTTTCCCAGCTCTAGCCTGCGATGGGAAATGGATGAACGTCGGGGTTTTGGTGTTGTAGGTGAAGAGGTGACAGATAACCAGTAGCTCATGCTCAACAAAATTCAGTCTAGAAATTGAACCCAGAGGCTTTTTGCTTCATCATTTCTTTGTTGCTGTTTGAACAGTGAGGACAAACAACTAACCAATGAGTGCTATGGGTTGTCTACCACATTTATTATTTTTCTAATAAATCTAAACCATTGTCATAGATCTACACACTTTGAAGTGGTTGCTTACTCAAGGACATTCTATAGTCTTGTCCACAAGAAAAAAGATTATGGCAGTGGTTCTAGCTTTGTAATATGGAAGATTTTGTTGCTACTTAACATAGAAAAGCAAAATTAATATGTATCAAAAAGTTTAATTTCCCACAGTCCCTGCCCTCAGTCTGGTGGGAAGAAGGAGAGACAGGAAAAAGACACACAAACAAATACCATGGGGACTAAAAATAGAATGTGCAAAATGATTTTCAACTGGTAGAGAAGGGGGGTTGAAAAATTCCCACAGAATTGGGAAATAAAATACATCGCCCGTCCTCAGGAGGTTAGTATTCATGGAGTGTTTCGTCCTTACTCCTCCCTCCTGAAATCCGCCCCAGGAAACAAAGCATAGAGGGGAAAAACAGAAGCAGAAAATGTTTGTTGCTGCCTTCTGAGATTCGAAGTCACTTCCAGCTCTTGAACGCTGCTCTGCACGGCTGATCTTTCCCTCTCTGGTGACCAGGAAGTGCACATCACAGTCCAGCACGACAGCAAGGAGCCAGGATAACCTTGTTCTGGTGGCTTCCAAACCCACCTGGTGCCTGTGCGTTGGTTCCAAAGCTTCTTTATACTTTGCTTTGTGACCTTAAATGTACTCTCTTATGCTTGCTTGGCTGGTTCATTTTCATTTTGGAGTGGACTACCTCTCCCCCCTACCTATGGCACAACAATTCTGGTTTGAAATCTTCCAGCCTGTTTCAATATTTCTGGGGGGTTTCCAATGTCTGCTGCCACCGCGCCCCATCTCTGGTCACACCGGGATGCTGTTGTGGAGCCACAATACAGAAGCATGGGGAGAAACACTTGCTTTCCAACATATTAGCTGCTTAAGCAGCAAAGTGCTTTCCTTTCATCTGACAAATGCAGAACCATGTCCCAGAAACATGAAGTAAATCGGTAAATATAAGGATTTACTAGAGGTTTTCTACTTGTAAAACCAAGCCTTTAATTACATGGCAACCATGGCAATCCAGCCAATCTCTCTTCTAGTTTTGGGTTGTTCTTTGCTTAACAGAAAGCCTTTTCTTTATTATTTTTATTTTTTAAGGGCTATTTTGTGCAGTGGTTGCTGCAGAGATCCTAATAGATTACACTTCCTTCAGTGGGATCAACCCGTTTATTATCACTCCTCTAGTGTGACTTGGGAAAAGGTGATTAAAAAAAAGCTTAATAATGATAAGCATATGCAAAAGGACACTTATGAAACAAAATTGATTTTAGTCTGATTTTTCTAAAATGTATATACAGAACACCTTTCTGAAATCAGCACTGTTGATCTAATGTTACGTTAACTCCAAGTTATCTTTAATATAAGAGATTAATTGATACTTTTTGTGTAGGAAGAGCGCTAATGTTCTTATTAGCAATTATATAAAAAGATCACAGCATAGTTATAAACTATTGCTTTGTAGGATTTAAAAGCAGTTTGCAACTCTTGAGGACTATGCTGTATAGCTAATCTTTTCCGTAGGACTAGAAAATGTGCTCCTATTGAAATGGATGTAAATTTGACACATCAGGGCAGTTACCAAAAAAAAAAAAAGAAAAAAGATTATCAGTAACTAAATGGAAATAATTATGTATTTACTGACAGAGAACACTGGTATTTCTTAATCCCTTCTAAGGCTTTTTCTCTGTGTGTAAGACTATGGATATTTTTTCCTGAATATAGTAATATGTTTTCAAGGGTCCCTAAAGGCCGACACCTGAATTTTCTCATCTTTTAGGAAGAGGAATTATTTCTTAAAATTATGGGGCATTATTGACACTTTCAAACTGGTTCAGAAAGAGATTAGAAAGTTATACCCTACCTGAGGAAAGGCAGCTTCTGAGAACAAAGCCTACCTCCAAAGAAAACCAGGAGTTTTGTGGGGGGTCAGTGCAGAAAATTTAAATGTAAATAGAAATTTACATTTACCTTTGTCTGGGTCAAACAGTGATGAAGCTGGGTTTTTCCAAAGCTCAGCGCTGTTATCACAGACAGGCAAATCACTGCTGTTTATTCTCGATTTCGGATGAATTCTTGATGTCATCTTAGTGAACACTGATACCTCTATCCTTTTCTTCACAGAGTACAAGTTTCTTGGTTATTGAATATGTTGGCTCCTGAAACATTTCAATAAATACCCAAGAGCTGTTTTCTGATTTAAGTAGTGAAGGGATCTTCAGCAACACATTGGCATGATTCAATAAGGCTGAAGTGCTTCAATTTCATTTTTATCATTTTAACTTTAAACTATAACTCTTCTATAAGTTTACTTTAGGTGTATCAGAACAGACTTTTTATCAGATTTTTTGGGGGTAGGGGCAGAAATGAAAGTTTTATTTAAATTTGGGGAATCTTGAGTTGTTAGAATGTCAGAGGGAAAGACAATTCCAACTTTCAATGTGCCCATCCTTCAGCTTAAACCAAAATATCATTTTTCAGTTATTTTTATATATCTGATGGACACAATCAGGTTAGAATCCAAGATTCTCATGTTAGAGGCTTAAGAGAGTGTTGTTCTTTTTACTATGTTTTCAATTTCATTAAAAAATAATAAGTAATTTTCCACAGTCTCTTCTGAAACAAAACCCCCTTAATTTACAAACTCTTAATGTAAGTAATTTTGACGATTTTTAAAATGTTTTCTATTCTGTCCAAAATCGGTTTGTCCATACTAATACAATTTAATAAAAGTTAACATAACAGTAAAGTAATGGGTTTTGCTTTAAAATAAAATACAAAATCATAGAGACACTTAGGTTGGAAAACACCCTTAAGATCATGGAGTCCAACCATTAACGTCTCTCTGCCAATCCACCACTAAGCCATGTCCCTAAGCACCACATCTACACATCTTTTAAACACCTCCAGGGATGGTGACTCCACCACTGTCCTGGGCAGCCTGTTCCACTGCTTGACAACCCTCTCATGGGAGAAACTTTTCCCAAAAACCCAAACTAAACCTCCCCTGGGGCAAGAGGCCATTTCCTCCTGTCCTATCACTTGCTACTTGGGAGAAGAGACCGACACACACCTCGCCACAACCTCCTTTCGGGTTGTTATAGAAAGCTGTAAGGTCTCCCCTGAGCCTCCTTTTTTTTCCAGGCTGAACAACCCCAGTTCCCTCAGCTGCTCCCCATAAGACTTGTTCTCTAGACCCTTCACCAGCCTCCTTGCTCTGCTTTGGACATTCTCCAGCACCTCAATGCCTCTCTTGCAGTGAGGGGCCCAAAGCTGAACCCCATGTTGGAGGTGTGCCCTCACAAGGACTCCCATAATGTACGACTCACACGTGATTCCAATAAGAGCTCTGAAGCAGCTTGAGATCTGAAGCTGGAAAACCTTATGGAAATGTCAAATATAGTTAACATGCAAGCACTGGGAAACAGTTTCATAAAGACAATGAAACTTTATATTGCTATCAAATACTGTCAACAGCCCAATTTTTACTAAAGTTTGTTTCCTGCTTATAAACTTCTACGGATACCAATGGAGAAAGAACCAAACCAAGCCATAGAGAAGCCTGAGTTCTTTTTGCACTTTTCTTCTCTCTGGAATAGGAAAACAATGCTAGATTCAGGATTAGTTATTTCAGTAAAGCTTCTGTCATCATTGATATTTTGTCAATTAAAACAACAGATAATTTAATATGCATTGATAATTCTCACAATAATTCATAAACTAGCAGATAATTTAATATGCATACTAGCAGATAATTATCGATTTCCCCAAACACTATGCAGTACAAAACACAGAGCTAGTCTTTTAAATTGCTGTGATTCACCTTCAGATTTCAACCAATGCTGTAGTTCAGCAGCAGACTGAAACATGAACCATCCACCAGCCTGTATGTCACAGTCTCTTGGGTCAGTAAGTTCAATAAAAGATCGTTTTCTTCAGGAGGCAAGATTACACTTGCCCAACAATTTTTATATTGCATAGATGTTCATGTTCCAGCTTCATATCCTGAGGATTTTATCTTGATGTTATTCCTAGAAACCGAAAGGATCTTTAATTCAGTACTTTGTGAGTGTAAATGACTCAGAAATTTCTTCCTTCCAGAACTGCAGGAAGGAAGGCAAACTGACATGTTAGTCCAGGCGATGGGTGGCCTCTGACAAGAGCTGTCTGGCTGGGCTGGGATTTACCGTCCCCTGACCCTTGGCGATTTCGGCAGCCCTAGCAAAGCACTGTTTGTTAGGTTCACATTGTATTTGTTCACGTGATCTATTTTCCAGATGTCAGTGAGAAAAAAGGAGACACCATAACCTTTCTCCCTTCATAGCCACTTCTGCTCTCATAGAATCATAGAATCATTTCGGTTGGAAAAGTCCCTTAAGATCAAGTCCAACTGTTAACCCAACACTGGCAAGTCCACCACTAACCCATGTCCCTGAGCACCACATCTACCCGTCTTTTAAACACCTCCAGGGACGGTGACTCCACCACTTCCCTGGGCAGCCTGTTCCAATGCTTGACAACCCTTTCAGTGAATAAACTTTTCCTAATCTCCAGCCTAAACCTCCCCTGGTGCAACTTGAGGCTGTTTCCTCTTGTCCTGTCACTTGTTACCAGGGAAATGAGACCGACACCCACCTCACTGCAACTTCCCTTCAGGTTCAGTGATAAGGTCTCTCCTGAGCCTCCTTTCTTCCAGGCTGAACAACCCCAGTTCCCTCAGCTGCTCCCCATAAGACTTGTTCTCTAGACCCTTCACCAGCTTGGTTGCTCTGCTTCGGACATGCTCCAGCACTCCCCAGGTGTCTGCAAATGTACCCTGTTGGACTGGAGGCAGGAATTCACAACTTTACCCAAGTAGGCACTATGTCCATTGTCGCCATTTACTGGCTTAATTAAACATAACTGGGCACATTTGCTGTTGGCCTTTTGAAGCATCACAGGTTGCCAAACTTGTGCACTCTGGGGCAGATCTATGTTGTATTTTTTATGTGATCCTGAGAACCTCACCTGAGAAGAGTTGAGTCAAAATGAGCTTCACGTGCAAAGTATTTTGACAGCTCTATTCAGATGTTGGCTTCTGGGGAGCTTTCGGGGTCAGCAGAGAAGTTTCTGGTTCTGTCCCAAAGGGCTTGCTGCATTGTGCAGCAAAGGCAGAGTGGGATTTACAGGCAAAGCTGATCAGAAAACTTCCTTCCAGCAATGTGGATGTAGGGACTGTCCACCAGAAAGGTTTATTCTCAGGCTTATATTCCTGAGCACAGTAGAGGAATAAGCCAAAGTGGTACGTCCGCTCAAAACCATGACGCTGTGATAATAACTTTTCCGGTGACGCTATTTCATTTTTTTTAAGAAGAAAGCTAAAAAAAGCCTTGTCTTGAATACATCTGGTCTAAATTAAAATCTTTTGAATTGCTCTAAAATTTTTATCTGAAATCAGTTCAACTTTCAAGTGTTACGGATGGTTTCACAATTTGTGCAAATGTTTTGTGGCCCTCCTTTCCTCTATGGTCGGAGATTCTTGCCTGTACGACTCTCTCATGATGCATTATGGCACACTGTCACGGCAATCACTGCAGGAAAGGCTGCCTAACCCTTCGGCAGGAGGGAGGGCTCTGGAATGACAGCTGCCACGAGGCACTTCAACATCACAGGCTGCTGCGTCTTCCTGTGGCCTTCAATAAACTTTTCTTCAGTTGGTTTTAAAGCAAGAAAATTAAATATGTTGATGTGAAAATGCTGAAATTTCTCTTTCTGGTTCAGGGGAAAAAAAAATATTTTCTGTTTTTTTGATTTTTTTTTTTCCAAAGCATTTCAAACCATTTCTCAGAACGTTTTGGTATTTGGTCTGTTCCTGGAACAAAAGTAATGCCAAAATATTTGAGCTTGGAAAACATTTGAATGAATGGTCATAGGAGTCTCAATCAGTGCCAAAAGGAATAAAAGATGCTCTGGAAGACAAAGAAAGAGGAATTCCCAAAAGACAGTAACAGCACTATGAAATGTTGGGTACACAGACTGGATTGGGCTTTTATGTGAATGACAGAGAACTGCTCGTCATGTATGGTGGAGGTGACGAGGCTGAGTGACTCATCATCTTTTCCTAGCCTTTCGCCTAGGATGTGCTGCTGCTGGTTTCTCCTGTGTGGCTGTGCCTCCTTAAATCCTCCTGTAACTCCTGCATTATGCTATCATTTTATTTAGTTGAGTTTCCTGAGAAAATGTTTTTATTATTATTTTATTTTGGTCACCAAAGCAGTCAATTGAAAGTAGCTGGCTAATGTTTCTCCCAAATTTGGACTGTGGGAAACTGCATGGATAAGCCAGTACCTAAGAAGCACTTTGGGTTTTGGCTTCTCACAGCAATGAAATCATCCTGCCTTTGTGCAAGGATATATAGATACAGGTTCCCTTCTTAGTCACTTTTGAGCTCATCGTCCTTGTGGAAATCAGCCATCAGAGATAACTACACTGTGAAAACAGGTGATGAGGAAGGAGATATCATCCATGCCCTCAGGAGAAGATGTTGAGTGAGCTCATCCCCTTTTAGACACTGGGTAACTGACAGCAGGGGGATGATACACCAATGAGCTCTCCATAGAAGAAGTTTTAGATGAGTTTTCACCTTTCTAGACAAGCGAAACAGAAATGCCTTTCAGGCTGTAGAAACCAGGCATCATTCATTTTAGTGCTCATAATGTTTTAAGAGAAGGCATCTCTTCCCCTCTGCCTGATGCTCCCATGGCAGTCATCCCTTCCTAGAGGCAAGTTCTGAACCTGAATTCAGGAGCGGGCAGAGGAAAGTCTTTCAGTGAGGTGTTTGTGTTCCCGCAGTTCTCCAAAGCTTCCACTCACCTTGCAGCAGTCCTGGCTGGAAAGTGTCAAGGGAAGAAAAGTGACTAAAAATACAAGTTAAGTATAGTTAATCTATTTCTCTCCACTCTGTCCCGTAGCTATCTCAACTCATGACCAAGGGATGCTTTGGTCTCTGTTTATACCACAGTGCTCTGCTTGGAGCAGGGTTGCTACAGAAAGAAGCGTTGATGTTGCATAGGATGAGGTTTATAAACTCTACTTCATTCCCTTTTTGCTTTGACATCCTGCTATCAAGCAGTTCTTCTGAGGAAAAAGAGACAAGGCTGTTAGATAGGATTTCTAGGTCAGACTGGTATTAAATAGAAACCACTAAAATACTTGCATTTCATAAAGTATGGAGTTAATGCTCCCTGACATTTTGATTCAAAGCCCTGCTTTGTTTCACAACTGGAAGACACTTTAGTGTATTTATTAATACAAACACCAAGGAGGGGAAGTTCCAGAAGGACCGAAGTCCCTTCTTTAGGAACAATGCTATGCTATAAAAACTGTGCTAATTAAATTTGCATATTCTGCAAAGAGAGCTGAAAAAGAAAATTACTAAGTGATGGGTGTTGCCTAGTCAAATGTCACTTTGACTTCAGTGTAAATGCTCAGCAGAAAGCTTTTGCGGGAGATTTAGATCTCTTTCTAAAAGTCATGCTTCATCTAGCTTCTGGAGGGGGAAATTCAGCCTAAATATGTGAGATCATTAGAGATGATTTGTACTCATCTCAGTCTGAAAGCCACTAACATTGAAAGCTGGTCCCTATCTATACTGTGCACTGAACCTAATACCCACCCAAAGTAAACACGAAATCTGTGAGGAGGTCTAAATCAAACTTTGGAAGCCATGGCTTATGTGCAATGTCGAAACTTTTCCTTCCATCGTTGGCAGTGTCTTAGATTTATCTCTATTATACTGCTGTCAGTGCTCATTGATTTTGCACACTCCAGCTTGATGGACCATTTAATTAACATTAATCTGTTTTGAATATACAGCCTGCACAGGTAAGATGTGTACACTGTAGTGACCAGTTTCTTCTTTATACAATTAACTGTTGATAGCCTATACCTCATTCACAAATATGCTCCTCATAAATTTCCTGTAATGTGCCAATTTTTTTTTTTTTTTTAAATGCAAGGTCATGGGCAAAGTTGTAGGTGTAATTTCTTACTGTAAAGGCTGACTTGTAACACCAGTCTCCTAACTGGACTACACAGCTGGTTCTTGAAGATAGGCCTTTGAATCATTTGCCATCTGGTTACTTGGAAGTTTATGGAAAATGAATTTGGTGTCATTCCCCAGATGTCCAGCCTCTTTTGCTGTTTATGTTAATTGACCCAGTTTTCTGGCTAACTCTAAAGATGGGACAAAAAAGGAATAGACTGAAGAGATCAAATTTCTCTGTCTCTCGCAGAAATGACGGAAAGGTTGGCAGGATGGAGCAGGAGAGCTGGCACTCTCATAATTTACTTTCCAAGAGGATTTCTTCTTGAAGTAGTCAAGGAATTTGTAGAAAATCTGAGAAAGGTTTTTTTTGTCTTATTTAAATAAAAGCTTTCATTCCCAGAGGATATGGTGTCTATCAGAGCAGTCAAATGTACATTCAAGGTGAGCAACCAACATTAGCCAAGCTGAAAATTATTATAATGGGTCACAGAGGAGCAGCTGGTTATAATTTTTTTTTTGTCCTATAATCAAGGTCAAGAGGAAAGAACTAAAGATTTATTCCAAGTTTTTCATGTACGTCTGGAATAAGGAATTGTTATGAAGGAAGAACAGGAGTTGCCTACCTTCTCAACGTAGGTATCAAACTACGGAACCATCCTATCTAATCTGAATCATTCTTTAGGAAGAGGTGAATATAATGACTCAGAATTCTGGAAGGTGGATTTACTGACTGTAAAGAGCACTAAAATCAGAAATATGAAAAGATTTGTGGTATGCATACCTCTTAGGAAAGCTAATCTCTCAAGTCACTGGGGTAAAAAAACTATGATTTCTAGCTCTTTGATTCTAAGATCAACCAGAGTCCAAGAATTTTCCTAAGAGGAGAACTTCAGACATGGGAACTTCAATGTTTCTGGGATGCTGCTTACACTGCAGCCCTACACAGACCGTATCTTTTTTCACGGGAGGCGTGTGCACTCCCCAGACTCAATACGAGAGGGAACTGAATGCCCACCACATCAAAGCTGGAACTTCAGTTAAGCAAGTACAAGAAGTAAATCATTAACTTTGCCTTAGGAGCCAATTTCTGTTTTTTTAAAAGGATGTACTAGGTAGATCCACATTTTAATCACTGCTTCTCAGAAGGATTGATTATTAAATGCAGACCTGTGATCCACAGGGTAATCACTTTCAAAATTTTGGATGATCTTAAAGGCAAAAGATTGAATGTCAGGTCTAGAAATGGCTTCAAGATAAGCCAGGGGAGGTTTAGGCTGGATATTAGGAAAAATGTCTTCACGGAAAAGTGCTCAGGCATTGGAACAGGCTGCCCAGGGCAGTGGTGGAGTCACCATCCCTGGAGGGGTCAAGAAACGTGTCGATGTGGTGCTTGGGGACATGGGTTAGTGGGTTGGGTGGGGTTGGGTTGACGGTTGGACTTGATGGTCCTTGAGGTCTTTTCCAACCTTAATGATCCTATGATTCTATAAAATCTTTTGGTATTTCACTGTCATTTTTTGGTTTATACAGTCAAAGGCTCACTGAGAGATTAACTCATAAAAGGGAAAAAGAAAGCAGATGAACAAGTCCTCAATTGTGTTCTGAGAACTGGTAGCAACCATGTCAGAAAAAATACTCTTTCTGGTGTAAGCGAGGCTGTGGACACCCATCCTTGTCCAAGCTGGACTGTACTGACTGGAGACAGTAGAGTACCCAAGCTGCTCATTGCCCATCCACAGCTTTGCAGCTGGAAATAGTCATGCCTCCACTTCTGGCCCAGCTGGGTGGACTGAATCCACTGGCCACGCCGGCAGCAAGTGGAGAAGGGAAGGGTCCCCTGATGTTCCTACCTGCGAAACGGGGATGCCAACAGCTCCCAGCAAAGAGTAGGTGACAGAAAGCGGGGAAGGCAACAGCACACTCACCCTGCAGGGCTGATGTGCAAAACTGTCCAAAGCTTATTTCAGGATGGTGTGCTGCTGTGGTTATCCCTATGGAGCAGGAAGGTTTTTCTAGTGAAAACAGGTTTAAAGTATTCCATCCGCAGTAGTGTGGAAGTATATGTTCAGCAAGCCTGCATGTAATGAATATGCAAGAGGCTGTGTGACACATTTAACTTTGGCTGGTTTTGCAGTCTCTATGTATTCTGAAGATAGCTTTTATGTGGAACGTATATGTATAACATATTTAACATAACCCAATGCTTTTCCTGTATAA
The DNA here is from genome assembly GCF_000699245.1 of Pterocles gutturalis. Classification (NCBI taxonomy): domain Eukaryota; kingdom Metazoa; phylum Chordata; class Aves; order Pterocliformes; family Pteroclidae; genus Pterocles; species Pterocles gutturalis. The sequence continues at coordinate 22,849 of NW_010118489.1, read as the reverse complement.
AAGAGCACCAAATATCTTCACTACCTGTGATGAAAAATTGCAAAAAACCCTCAGAGCTAATGTATTTAAATTGACTGGTATAAAATGGAGGCTTTCTTTTCAAGGCTCTAAACGTTTTCAGCAGTAAAGCCACTTTAATTCACGCTCTGTGCTTAACTAATGGCAGCTGTATTCTCCAAAATTGTACACTTGGTCCTGTCCTCCCACATGCTCTAACAGCCAAGCAACAAAAGCTCTCAGGGGTTTAAAAATAATCTTACTGAGCTCAGGGCAAAGGAGGCTTTTACACTGATGATATGCTACAGCCTTTTGTAAATCAGTTTATCAAACCCGAGATAAAGCTGCAAATCTGGAGATAATTTTTTTAACTCTAATTATGCATGTGGTAATTATTAATAAACTGATGGACAGCAGTTGAGTGTTCATTAGATACTGAGTATTAGTTCAGCAGATTTCTTATTTATGTTGCTTTTAACATTCAGATATCAAAAGAAATCATTAAAACAACCATTGGCATTTTTAATTAATGACAAATCTGGATGATTTTGACGGAGCCTTAATTTTCTGGAGCAGTGACACTTCTCATCATCACTGATGCTAATTGACTGGGTCCAGTGAGAAGTTTCACTGATCACTGTTTTATTTACACAATTAAGTTTCAGTAGCTGGGTTTGAAGATAGGGTGTTCAATTTAAGGACATTTTTTGACAGTGTCATGTCCAGGACAACATACTGCTCAAAAGACAAGAGGTTTAAAAAGCGTTGTTAACAGTTGGTACAAATGATCACAACAAAGGGAGAGAAAGAGAGACACTACCTCTTTTTCCAGAGGAAGCATTTCTGTAGGAATTCTATTTATCAGCAGTGCTCACTGTGTAAGGACGTGGACTGGCACATGCAGCCCTACAGTCACGGGACAAAAAATTGCAAGAAACTAGCTTGCAATGCAACCAGAGAAAATATGCCAATAGCTGAAAAAAACCAAACCAAACCAAACCAAACCAAATCCCTCAAAACCCACAAAAACTTATTGTATTTTGCTGGTTGTATTTTAGGCTTTTCAGGGGTTTCCCCTCCATGTCAATCCATGGCATCGTCTCCAGCTAAGTAGTAGCCCCTTGCCACTGTGTGACCCTTTTGGGGCCAGAACCAGCTAGCCACTGTGTCACAGGCAGACTCTGTTTGGGATGGGTAACTATCTCATCCTTCCTTCATGTTCACAGGAGCACTGTGACCGTGCAGGGCACGCACTGTGGTTTTAATGCTTTTCTCACTTGGACCATCAGTGAAAATGTCAGATCAGATTGACCAGTCTGTGACTATTGATCTGCATTTGCTTTAAGAGGAGTCCAAGGGATTGTCCCTGCACCAGGGCCACACCATACAACTGAAAGCAGGGTTGTAGCACTGCCTGACACTGTTTGATAATCCAAACACTAGATTGGGGTCATCCTTGGACCAGCAGTACGCCCCTTCCCAGTTTACAGCCATCCCGTTGTTATTTTCCTCTTTGTTAATCACTTCATTCAACTCTTGGTCTTTTGGCCAAGGGAAGACTTTTGTAGAGAGTTGTTAGGATCAGGATCGGGATCTGTGCAGCCAAACACAGAGAATATGATCTCTTTGCTGTGTCAGAGCCACTAAGAGAAGCATCAGCGCAATGTCACTTTGCGACAACAGAGTAGAGTAGGGCCAACAATTTTATCAGCAAAGGGCTTTCCTATGGCAGATGTTCATCCAGAAAGATTTTCAGAGCTGGCAAAGAAGACAAGTCTGGGCAAATCCCAGACACTTGGTAGCCTTGCTCACAGTCAGGGGTGTCCTGATTTACCCCCTGATTCTACTGCAGTGCCACAGCTTGACATGTTTTATGGGAAACAGTCAGTCACTGTTTAAGAGGTGTCTCCTGGTGCTATACACGTCCTCCAGCTGCGAGCTGCAGCTTTCGTCCCGCACCTTGACCCTGTATGCTGGAGATGCAACTCAGAGGGGAGACTCCTCTACACGTGTAAGGGCACGATGCAGCCCTAACTGCAGGGTTTCAACTCCTTTTGAGCCTTTCTGAGTCTGTAATTTTAACCACTATGTATATGGGAGCCAATTCCCGTCCTCACCGGTGTTGCTATTCTATCATGGTGCCGATGAAATGCTGCCGGCTGCTGAAATTGGGAGATGCATTTGAAAACAAGAGCAGTCAGTGATGAATCTAACACATGGTTTTAACTGAAAGCGATCCCTAGAACTGGGCTGGTAAGAAGGGACAAGGGACCAAGCAAGGGAATATGGGGAAGTAGATAGAAATTAATGGCAGGAAGCTAGAAAAAAGCAGAAGGAAGGAAAGAGTCTGGTAAAATTAGGGAGAAAAAAAGAGGATGGAAACAGAAGAATCATTGCTGGAACAGAGGGATGCATTGAAAGCGAACTCACAGACACTGGCAGCACAGTGAGGAAAAAAGAGAAATACAGAAAAAGAGGGAAATGAATTATGTATTGCTCCATTGCACTTCAGCAGTGAAGTGGATTTTGGAGTTATTACCACAATCTTAAAGTTTTCTAACTGAATTGGAATCAAGCCCTCACTTCACCCTTCACATCCTATTAGGCAGTTCTTAGATCATAACTTATTTATAGGTGCTCATAATCTCCCGTCCTTACTATGGTAGCTTTGCTACAGCTTGACCTTCTTGAGCCTTCAGTGTCTTGCCTCTGACACAGACTAAATGTGGTCACCTCTGCATCCATCTGAAGCTGGCCTCCCTTTCCATCCTGTCACTCTGAGCTTCCTTTTCCCTCCTAGAACCTTTCTAACAGTTTCTGTTTACCTTATATCTCTTTGCATCATCCCATTGATGGTGTTTAAGAGGCAGGCTCCTATGTATAATGCTTATCACATCTTATATCCCATTGCCCTCTACGCCTCAAATCTCTTCGGAATACTCTTTTCTTCTATGAAGTCAAGAAAATTATGTAATTGAAGTGTGTTTTATGGAGTAGAAGCTACATTTTAACAGAAGAAGAAAATTTTCCTGCCAAGCTCAGTCACCAAGATGCAGCCTATTGCAAACTGCATCCTTTCAAGTACTGTTCAGAAATGTTATGCTCTTTGGGACAAGTTTTGCATTTTCTGCTGTGGTCGGAAAATACCTACCACATGGTACAAGAAAACCATTTCAGAAAGTGCTAATAGTCTTCATCAGTAAAGGCCATGATAAACAAGCCTTGACTTGCAGCCTGGCTTGCTAAGCTTTTGCTTTAGGCTATTGTGCTTCCTGAATCCCCCCAAGAAAAGGAAATGGAAAAGTAGCACTGAGATCGTCTGATTTACAATGGAATGGGTTTTGAGGCTGAGAAGAGACAGCCTGACTGCCCACCTCTTATCCACCTCTTGCCCACCTTTGGCCCTTCCACTGCCAGCACAGAGGGGTTTGAATTGCTGTACATTTAGTTTTTTCATCTCTTGAGGTAAAGGAAAGACTCTCCTGCCCTCATCTATGTGTGCTGTATAACGCTGGGAATTAGCAATAGGTGGTGACACTGCTATACCCTCTCTAGTGCTGGAGAAGGGACCACCAGTGCAACAACTCACTGTTTTTGGAATTAGCGTATTACTCTGTCCTAATATCTTTGGTGAGTCAAAGGAGCTGTCGCTAGAAAGAAGTTGCCCCACCAGCCCTACATCTGTTTACAGAGTGAATGGCAGGTCCTGTCCATCACACTCCTCGCCAAGAGAGGAAGAGCTGGTCGTGCCCAGTGAGAAGTTGAAGTCACAGCAGTCCTGCTGTAATTACATTTCTCATTGCATTCCTAAAATTATCTTGTTGTTTCCTTAAAAGTTATCGTTTGTTTTCAGCGATCTAGCAATACAAAATATTTAAAGTACGCACTTAAAATGTAATAATCAGATAAAGAGGATAACATGGGAAATATGACTCATATTATTTCAGCCTTTAATACAGGAAAAATATGGCCATTGATAAGATGTCTGTAAGTCATCAAATCAAGTTTAATTGTTTTTAATAGAATTAATATTTTTAAGCTCAATAAAATAGTCTTGTCAAGCTGGTGCAGTTTGAGATTTTCAGAAAACTGAAAACTTCCATTTGTGCTTTAGAAAATTGTCTTTGAACATTTTCACGACTAATGAGTTCTTGTAAAACTGTTTTGTGTGTCCTTACAGTACTCTGACATTAATGGAGTTGCCAGTTAAAAACAGAACCATTAATATACATGTGAGCAATTAAATGTTTCCTTTGCACCAGGAAAGTCTGAATCCCAGTGAAACTACCTATTGTATCCGAGGAAATGGGATGTTATAAACACTGCTGTTAAAGCATGCTAAGATATTCAGCTTGTATTTCTTCTAGGTGTAAGAGGAAGCAATTGGGGGGAGGATGCTATTTAATATTTGCCCACAATCTGGAAGCCTTATTGAGACTGTATTCAGGCATTACTTGCATTATACATCCCCTGGCTTTGGGAGACAGTGGGACCTCTATGTATACAGCCTGAAACAAGAGTGTGAGCTATGTCATTGGTGGTAACACTAATGGTCCAGTCTTACCTTTCATCTTTGTCGTGCCTTATATCTGGAACCTCAGCTTTCCATCAACTTCGACACAAGATGCTCTTGTGGGTCCTACAAACCTTGAAGCCTTGCAGGCCCACCTAGTACACACTTTCCCAGCTTTATCTGCATCCCAGCCTTATCCGCAGCCCGAGTCACCACAAATCACATTATCCAGCCCTCCACCAGACTGGAAAGCAACTGCACGACCATGCTGCCTGGGGCTCCCACCGCTGACAGCAAGACACATGAGATCTGGGACTGTAAGGCCATATGATGTCTACCCCAAACTCACCTAGACTTACCTCTTCCTCAATATCAAAGGGAATTAATGCAGGTTATGCCACATGGTAGCCTGCTTCTGCCCACCCTACAGGGTCAGCAGCTCTGGAGAGCCATCCCCGGGTGGAACTGCCACCACCAGCTGCTGCTAGGGCCATGTGCTCGGCCACTCACACCTCTACATCAGAAACAACCATCATTATGTATTAGATTTTTTTTTTTTGGTTTCTGACTACACAGACAGCAGAACTGAATGCATACCATTAGACTCATAAAGAATGTTTTCCCCTCTGCATATAAATGTCAGCACCTGCACCTGAATCTTTTTTTTCTTTTTTTTTTCTTTTTTTTTTTGCTATCGCTACAACTTTATTGGCCACTTAGCTCATGCAATGAATGGACAAGCAGCACATATAGACTCTGACTCATTTTGGCACCTTATATTGAAGTTATTCGACTTTGGAATAGTCCTAAAGTATTTTACAGTTCTGCAAGCACTTAAAGTTGAAGAAGAATTTGGCCAAAGCCTCCAGTCAAGGATGGACTCATCTGCTCTTCGCAGTTTTAGAACAGGGAAACCACCTCGTCCTAGTGAGACCACTCGTCCTGCCACGCCTGACACAGCCCACAGCTTGCACAAAACCTCCAGAGGAGGAAAGTGTCCTCTCCTGCCAGGAGCCAACTCCCATACAAAACAAAAGAGCAGACACTTCAGTTCAGGAAAACAGGGCAACTCTACCTAATTAGCAGCGAAAGAAAAAAGTCAGTCTTTTACATCACAGAGAGGAGGTATTTGTCCCTCCTTAGGAGAACAGCCCTATCCACAGGGACGTGTGCTTTTTAGCTGTTCTTTCAGAGGTACCTGTACCTGAAAGGCAAAAATCTCATTATCCTTCTCTCTCCTTCTTGGCCTGGAAATCTTTTAAAATAATTCCTCTGGAAATCAGGTTTGTGATTTCCAGAACATATGCTTAGCATGTCCTATTGCTCTTTCGGATCTTCAGAGGCCCAGGTGCTCTGTTCCTCCCCATCCTCTGCCCTTGAGTGCTGTCCCTGACAAAGGGGACATGGGCATGGGCATGGTGGCTGGGTGCTACAGAAGCCGTGAACACGCTGTAATGCATCTTCTCTGGTTACAGGCAGTTTAACAGGAATGGGCAAAAATCAGGCAGAGACACTTGGCGCAGATGTTCATATCTTTCATGTCCCATATTGCATGGCCTTATCCTGCCAGTTTGAGCCTGCACTTGGAGACACAAAGAAGTCTCCCAGGAGCAAATCTTCACTCTCCTCTGGCTCCCAATATGCTGGAAAAGAGCAGAGGGCAGACTCTACAGTAGAAGTGAGGCTCCTGCCAGATCACTGCTCCCATTCCTTTGCCAGTGCTGGGCTCATCTCTTTGCAGACCTTGTCCCAGGAGGATTGCCTGGAGAAGATCTCTGGCCCCAGGTGGCAACACCCAGGCACCTGGCAGAGAGAGCTGTCTCCTCGATGGCACCACGCTAACGGTACTGCCCTGCTGGCTGGCTTGGGTGCTTGACCTGGATGCTTGACCTACATCTATGTGGACAGAGAGCCCATGGCTCCTTCATATGTCCTTGGAAAGTCACATGGGCACTTGAGACTAGTGGAGTGATGATGTGCTGTGGTTACAGTACATCTGCTTGATGCCACATTGACCCACACTGGACCAAAAAGTGGTCTAGCCTGGAGCGTTATAACTACTGCAGGCTGTTGACCACAGCCTGCAGCTGCCAGGGCTTGAAATTTGCCTATTTACATGGCTGATAGGTGGGGACTAGATTGGCAGCACAGGTCTGAGAAGCTGTGAGTGTCACTAGTAGAGTGTTTAACCCCTTTACTGTGACCGGTTTAGGAAGCAAGGAAGGGAGAACAGCAAAGACACATACACAGAGGAGACACGGAGAGAGGGGGGTCTTTTGGAGAGCTTTCCTAGCTCCAGGCACTCGGATCTGCCTACAGTGCTGTGCAGAGCATGTCACCTCTCTAACGATGGCATTACCTTCCCTTCAGCCTTGCTGCCCTCCCTTGCAGCACGAGTACCTGCAGCAGCACATTTGCAGAGCAATGCTGCAGAGCTGGCTGGGTTCGGCAGCTTAGCTTTGTCTTGCCCTGGAGGGGAGGAAAAGTGTGTTTGCCATGGTCACAGACCGGGCTTGGGAAGAAATAGTCTGTCTCCTTTATCTTAGAAACTAGTACAGACCGGATGGGTGATCTGGCTTGGTCACAGCCACTTTGTAAAGGATCTTGCCCAGCTTGTGGTAGCAAGGGTGAATCTGCTGAGCTGCTCCAGACTGAAGATTTTCTTCAGGGCAACAAGCATCTTCCACACGTGAGTTTTATTTCGAAGGGAAATGGTTTCCCGATCTCTGTGTACCAGGCCTGGGACAGATTCACCGCAACCAAGCCATCGCTTGTGGGAAACCAGTGCCCATCCTCACCACCTGCGCTGCCGCTATAACAGATGGGCGAAGGTGAGAGCTCCTCCATCCAGCAGCACATGTCACAGCAGAGGGCACAGTCACGACGCCTGTGCCTGGTGGCACAGAGCGCGGAGTGGGCAGGACACCTCGAGGGGCGGCAGGCAGGCAGACTGGCATCCCGCGATGTGCTGTGACCATCTGCGGATACTCTGAAACTCTCTGCTTGCCTCCAAACCTTTCCTCGCAGAAAGGATGTAGGCTGGCTGGATGGATGTAGAGTAGGACTCCTGTGAGAAATTCAGTCCAACAGAATAAACACACCCTCTCGGGACATATTGCCACTGTCAGTGCTAAGGGAACTAAAGTCATATTTTGTTTTTCAGGTGATTAATACTTGTAGTTAGGAACTTAGCCACAAAGCATTAGGATGTTATCGACAATATCATATGAGTTAGCATCGCAATTTCAGTATATGGGTTTTATGCCCTAAATATCGCAAGTTTCTCCCTCTCATGAATAAAGTTTTGTGAGCAGAATCTGCTGAAAGGAATCCCGACTGCTTTTCCATCCACGCCGCACGGTGCCAGCACATATGTTCTCGTCTGAATTGTGAAACGAGGAAAATGGAATGTGAGACAGCTGTGACGAGGTTAATAGTAAATTAGCATTTTCCTGTTGGAGTGTGAAGAGGGAGGCGAGAAGCATTGTTAATTCTCAATCTCCCTAAAAAGTCTTAAGAAAACTAGTCAGCTACCTTGCAACTTAACATTTTGCAATGCTGCTTAACATTCAGGCACAGTAAGTGAAAGCCAGTGCTGGCTGCTGCGCTGTTCTTATTAAAGCTAACAGAGCATTGCAGAAAAAGATTTATGGTTACTAGCAGAGAAGGAGGGAATGTTTCCAACAAGAGGGAAAATAAAATAATTCACAGTGCAAATGTTACTTTTATTTAGCTTGCCTATACTATCTTTTTTTTACCTAGTGCCCCAAACTCAATATATAAGTGTTTCTAAAGAGAAGGAACCCTTTCATTAATGAAATGCACTTTCATGTAAACAAATGAACAACACACAGTGCAAATAAAGTTTTATATTACTGACCAATTGTCTCAAGATTGAAGACACTTTTACACTTAATTTAAACACTTAAGAATATAAAGTGCCCTAAATTACAGGGACTAATTTCATTACAGTTGGTGAAGCTGATTAATGTTCACATCTGCATGAGGGAGAACTTTTGTTCCCATGAAATCCCCATGCATTCAGGTGATACTGTACTCGTTTCACTGTTGCATGGCAGTCTGCTTACTCTTAGAATAAAGCATAAGCAAACATGGGCTTATTCCATAATAATATTTATTGGGCAATGTATTCTGAGTATAGGGCTTTATCAAAAAGGCATATACACATTGATGTACACAGCATCTCCGAAGCTCCCCAGGCTAATTGTGTATTGGGGTGTTGGAGAAGACAAGTGTTATGCTTTTGCATAATGACTTTAGGCATGGAGGGACAATTTGGGTGGTTTGTGAGCTGGAAGAAGCAACCTGATAGAGCCCAGCTACGGCACAGCTGGAATCTCTCCCGATTCTTCACCCTTCCATACCAACACCAGCCTTGGAATACCTCCCCTTTAAAAAGTCAGGACTGCTATATGCCTTCCACACGGATGCAAAGATAAATATACCTTGGTAAGAGAGAAGCATTACCCTTATGCCTCCACACATTTACTTGCTATCAATTTCCCAACTGTTAGGGGTGATTTTCCGACATCATCTGTATTCAGACTTTGCTTTGAAACCTGAACAGGCATGAAAGAAATCTCCTGTAGGAAGGCAGACTATAGTGTTTGTGCTTCTCACATACTGGCAGGAAGAAAGGAACCTCTGCAAACAGTGCCAGAGAGCATTGGGGATAAGGCTGGAGAAGAAATAAGTTGTGTGATGTTCAAGAATAGGCTTGAAAAGATTCTTTTAGGAACCTTTCCACAGGCTCAAAGCTTTATCTTGTTGCTTTCGGACTCAAAGGCATAGCCAGTATTCAGAGCTGTGCCCAGTTACTCTGCTGGGAGGGGAAATTGATTTTTACAATAAGGTCTTGCTTCAGCGAAATTCTGCTTATTTACAAAGAAATCTACACAGCGTCCTGCTTGTGTGGACATACTAAGACCAAACAGCAGCAGGCAGTTCACCTCCTCACATTTTCCAAGCTGTCCTTTCCAGTGAGTTTCACCTGGGGAGCTCAGCGTCCTCCTTCCCACACCACAGCAAACACGGCTCCGCAGGGCGAGGGCTCTGCCCACCCTTCCCTTCCTTCTTCCCTTTTGCATCAACAGATGCACCTATCTGCTCTCAGTCCGTCTGCTGGTCCGTGTGGGTTAGCCATGTTCTGGCCCTGCCAGCCTGCTTCTAGCCTCTAGCTTCAGGTTCAACTGCTCCTTCATTTTCACAGAATCACAGAATCATAGATGTTGGAAAAGACCTCAGGGATCATCAAGTCCAACCGTCAACCCAGCCCCACCCAACCCACTAACCCATGTCCCTAAGCGCCACATCTACACGTTTCCTGACCCCCTCCAGGGATGGTGACTCCACCACTGCCCTGGGCAAATTTTGCAGGAACAAAGGCCACCCCGCGTGCCCAGCACACCAGCACCCATGGCTTCCTCCTAAAATTCCATAACTTCAGTATTGGGAATATTTGTTTATTTTGTGTATGTTACAGCTAGCACCTGCAGAAAGTATAAGCAAAGTAGGATACTGCCTGTTCCAGTTGATGTGTTTGTTGAATTTCTTACTGCATGTTTATGTTCACATAACACAACATATCCCCTCAAAACGAAAAGGGAAACCCTCTGCATGCCTGGATTAAGAAAGGAAAGTGAACACCAAGTTTGTGAGGAAATCTGAATGTTTTCATAATTGAAACAACAAAATATGACGGTGTTTGATTTTCTTGCATTTGTAATGAGACTTTGTTGACTGTTTAGTCTTGAATAATTTTATAGAATGTTGCCTGCTACACTGGAAAAAATCACACCTCTTTGCTTTGTATTCTGATCAATAAAGAATATCATTTGAGGAAATGCTACATCAGATCTACTATCAGTACTCTTCAAATTTATAAAATATAATACAACTGATCTGTTATTTTGGTGCTCTGCAGAGCTAGCAATATCATCTCTAAGAACACCATGTAAACTGAATATTTACTAGAAAGACATATCTTAAGAGTTTTTCATTTGGATAACTTTAGTGTCTACTGAAATTAAGAAAAGGGCATTTTCTTTTTTAGTTCCATCATTTTGTATCACCTGATTGCTGAAATTCTATCTTCTGTATTCCACCAGTGAGCAGCTACAGCAGCATTCTGGGTTTGATTTTTTTTTTTTTTTTTAAGAATTATGACAGTAGGTCAAATGGTAAATGGGTTATCTAACAGATGTTTTACCTTTTCAATTTACCAGTCTTTGACGATGTCTTGTTTCAAACAGTATGTTTCTGATTAAGACACTGTGTGATCCCTTTGTATTTCTGGCACAGTTAACTTGCCTTTTTTAATTTGTCATTAATTACTCTTAAAGGACTGTTTGCTGAGCAAGCTAAATAACTGTAGGCAGTCATTCCACCTGTGGTAAATCTCAGGTCCCGTATAATCAGTACAAGCTACTCTTCTGAATTAAAAAAGTACAAAGAGGAAAATTCTTACAAGTTAAGCTACTTTGGAGAGGATGAAACACAGGTTAGATAACCCGGCAGATGAAAGACTGGCAGTGCAATGCTATGAAAGTGCAATGTGATTGTAAATACCTTCTCCTTGCAGCTGCTTTCTGCTAGCACTGCTCACACCTTGGCATAAGCACGTGTACATCAAGCTGGTGAGGAGAGGTACCGGTACGGGCTCAGACCTTTCTCCTGGCAGCCTCTGTACATTGGCATCATTATAGAACTCCTTACAGTGGCTTGAATCCGTGGGGTAGCCACATGGCATATGTGCCTGATGTGCTTCCCCTCCTGCATCCACATGCATTGCAGGTTTTCTGTAAAGCAGCACTGGCGTTAGCTGGCGGGATCTTTCCATTTCACCTCCGGAGCAAAGCACACCACCCGGCACACGTTCACTTCTGCCCCAAGGGAGAGTGGCCACATATGGCAGACAGTAGCCACATGCCTAATCCCCTGCAAGATACTCAGAGACCGCAGCAATAAACACAGTGTCAAAATGTACGTTGAATAAAATAGCACAAAACATTGTCTGCGCCCACAGGAGCTGACGGGTATTTCCCTGTCGACTTCAAATTCATGTAGCGTTCCACCCATGCCATTTCAAGCTAATTGGAAAGTTTTCTTGAAAATTTCTATCAAATTTTGAAGACATTTCTTTTCTCTCTTTTTAATACTGAAAGTTGTCTCTGTATTTAACTGGGCAAGTTTGTATTTTCTTGTTTATCATCGTACTGTCTCACTGGAGATGGATCTCAAACTCATGTTGCTGTTGTCTACGGAATTGCTCCTCTCTCCATGACTCCTAAAGTCCTGTAAGATTTTATAGCTGTATCTAATAGCTATCTGATCAAATTCTGAATTAAAAGATTAAGGTATCATATGCCTTTGCATCCGCATGCTTTGACTTGCTGTTATTAGTGCAGACACATATAGATTTTCTTATTTATTACCTTAATTAAGTTTACTATAGTTCAAGATATGTTTAGCAAAGTGTAATTACCACTATTTTTTTATATATATAACAAAAAAATTAATCAGTCCATCTTTTCAATTCCAATTTCTTAGATATGATTCTGGCTCTCCCCTAGCTTACAAAATATAATTACAAGTCATTCAGTAATTTTATTAGTGAAAACCCTGAAGACTACGGGATGCTTATCTTCCAGACTGGCTCATCTTTATATATTGTTTTTCTTCATGTATTCCCTTACCTGCCAGATCACTGGATATAGTGACATAATCTTCATTACTTAATTATAATTATTAGTCAAGGGGTTTCTATGCCAGACATATAGCTTCTGAGCAGTCTGTGGAACAGATTAGCAACAGGTTTAAAAAATAAACCATTTGACACTGGAAATTTTATCTGCTAGTCACCTAAGAAGAACAGCAGGAGAATAAACACCCATTTATTATTTGGAGAATGCTATGTAATGAACAAGCACAAAGACAGAATGAAGGCTGCATGTGCATCCATTGCTAAAATTTATTCACTTCTGAATGCACTGAAGTTTAAAGTACTTTTTCTCTCAACATATAAATTATGCACATATATATATCTCTCAAAAATGTTTGTATGTTCCTTATGTGGGCTGGAGGGTTTCTTGGAGGGAGGAAAATAAAGATGAGGGAAGAGCTTAAAATTCCAATGAAACCTAATTTGCAAGCAATTTGCACTACCAGCTATAAATTTCACTCAAGAGATTTCCAGGTGTTTGGTGCACATCTATACATGGGGAATATTTCCCAAGAAATAAAACTTAAGGCTGCACAAAAATGAATCAGAAGCCTTATCTTGATACAGGATATTTGCATCTCTACTCTCTGCGAATCTTACTTCATGGATGCATCTTTTAGGTTTGTACTGCCCTTGTTTTTTCAAAAAGAAAGCAGATGAATAGGCTTTCTACTAATGAGTTACACTAAGAGCCTGCTGAATTTCCAAACATACATTTCATGAACGTACTTGTCTTTTACGGAGGCAGTTCTTTAATTCAGTTTATTGCACACATTACAGCATACTTGAAATCAGAATCCTCCAGCTATGGCCACTGTGCATTCACCCAATGAGACATCCACCACCAAAATCTTCCCAGTTTAAATGGGAATGGTGGGCAAAGGGGCATTACCTCATTGTTCAACCTGGAAACTGAGACTCAGAAAGGCTTTGGTTTTTCTCAAGGTCATTGAGGATAACGGCAGCAGAGTCGAAACGTTATCTCTTGATATAGTGCCACTTTGTGCCAGCTCCGGTGGAAGCCCTGTCAGCAGCACTCCAGTCTTCTATTATTCTTGACCTTCCTTTTTTCTTTTCTGGCAAAGCCTAAATGTCACAAATTGTTGCAGAGCTAAATAGATCTTAGAGCTAGGCTGGACTATCCTATGTAGAATTGTCCGTACTGAAAGTGAGACTGTAGTCTGGGTCTGTTTAATGGGTATAGTTCAAGTAGGCACCAAATGGAAATATACATAATATGTTCCATCTCTCTGTGCTGGTGTCCACAGAGTCCACAGAAAAGTTGCAGCAATATGTGGAGCTTTCAGTGACCTTTCCTTTGTCAAGGACACTTAATCCCTAGAGCAACGAGCGCCATGTCTGTGCTGAGCCTGGCCAGGGGAAGCCAGGATGTTCACCGCAAACAGCAGCCGAATTGGAGGTTGTCTTAATGGCTTTCTTGGTGTCCCAGATTGTTGGAATGAAGTTTTGTAGTTCTGCCTCTATTTTCAGCAGGTTTAATCTCCTCCTACAGGAAGAAATTGCCAGAGCAAGACAGGGATTTGTTCCTGCACTTTGTGTCCACATTCAGGCTACGAAGTTGAAGTCTTCCAAGGAAGCAACCAAGTGAGTTTTATCTTCTCCTCAGTGTCTACAGCAGCTTCTCTAGAAAGCTTTATCTGTTTAGGGGATTTAGAGATTAACTGCACGGCCAGGGCGTATACTGTCTCTGGAAACACAGATTAAATGTGAGGAAATATTGGCTTCCCTGCAATTTTTATCCTTCCAGCTCTAGATCTGTGATGAATAAGGACAAGGAGGAGGGCACACAGGGGAGTGAAATGAGACGGGTGCTGCAGTGTCAGCTAGCTGGGTTTCTGTGACACAGACCAGTCATCAGGGACAGGACTGCAGAGAGCGATGGAGGGTTTATTACTGACGGAGCCTTTGTCTTTACCCTTTTGCCCTGGACAGTCATGAATAAACAAGTAAAATTTGAACACTGTGAAAAATAACAAAATGCCTTTCTGAATTTTAAAAGCCTCATGTGCTAGTTCAGAAGAAAATGATCCCAGCTGCCAGCATTTCCAGGAGTCCCAGAAATCTCCTGCAATGCAATTATGCAGGCTCAGTAGAAAACTATTCTGCACATTTGGAGCTAAAGGACAATATAACAAATGACTGCAGTGAACTACATTGCTATTGCATCAGATTGCATCTGAACCCACTACTAGTGGGTTTTCTGGTGCTGGAAATCTGCCCTTCAGGATCTCATTGTCCTCGTTTGTTTGCTTACATCCTCCTTGATACTGCAATACCAGTGCGAGTCCAAGGTAGATTAGAAGCAGCTGTTTTGTAGCAAACAAACAAAAGCCTTTGTCTATTAGCCGTTATCACTTTTTTCCAGTGGGAAAAAAAAGACAGCTGTCTGTTTGCAGACAAGCGGATCTTCGTCAAATGGCCGGACTTTTTACAAATGGAAAATTTGGAGCTTGATCCAAGTGATTTCAGGAAAACCTGATATTAGTGGAGCTTCATTTACTTTGAGGAACAATGCTAATTCCTGCAGTTCACGATACAGCCTGTAGCTCTGAAGTCTCTGAATATTGCCATTAAAATATTTCAGTGTTATTGCACTACTGCTCACTTGGAGTGTGTCAAAGACTTCTACAAGCCTGATAGGGAAAACATCATTTCAATAAATAAGCAGCATAACAGAGTAGAACTAAAGCTTGAAAGCTTGATCTGCTGTGGGTCTCCCACTCAACTTGCAGCAGATGCACTGAGAGGTGCAAATGGGATTCAGACACCCAGGCCTCAGTTTACCCCTGTAGCTCTAATGACACGACGTAAAATCTACTGTTGGCATGTCCTCTGATGAACAGGTGACAGAATGTGAATGTCATAATCTTAATCTTCCTTTCACACTTTCCTGTATTTTAATTAAAAGATGGAGAAATGCTAAAAAAAAAAAAAAAGTAGGATTTCTTTCTTCACCACAAGACATAATGCTATCACAAGGTCCAATTAAAATACTGATTGATTAAACACAAGATATTTTATTTTAATTTCTACTGCTGAGCATTGTCTTTGAATATACTAATGTACATCTTCAGGAATATGCACAAAGTCTTAAAATGCACTTACCCTGTGCTCTGTGCAGTTTAATATAGGTTTGATTTTACAAATAAGGTGAGTTTGTAGATTAGATTTCAGATAAAGGCAGTTTTGGCAGAGTAGACTACAATGGTCTATAAAATACCTTTGTAAATGGAAACGAACTAAAAAATTAAGTTAACTGCTTTGAGTTCTAGTTTACATGTGTGTTTTGCACACACTTCGCAACCAGAAAGTTCATGTTCATTTTGGGGACTTCAAAAGATGTGCAAATCCCTGCCACTCTTCACATATGACCACCTGGTGTTTGACCTCGCTTGAATGGGTGAACATACGGTGGTATTGCCAAGTTTTATAAGTCAAGTCATACGCAAAAACTTATTGAGAGTCTTATAATTTTTTAATAACCATGTGATTTGGGGCAAGGGAAGGTGAGACCTAGGCTGTTCAGAATAGGTACTATTGAGATTAAGGTACCTAAATGAGAGTGCAAGGTGTAACAGTGTATATTAATGTAATACATATATATATATATATACACACACACGTGTGTTTGTGTGTCTACTGCCACTCTGGACCTTTGACAGAAAACTTGTCATGTTCAGAAGTTTAGGCGGGAGAGTGTAGTACTCCTTGGAACCCCTTGTTCAAGCCAGTGGCTGTCAGTTACTTGTGCCTGTATTCAGCAGCCTGAGAGAAGCTCTTAGGAGCACTCTCCTCAAACCTTAGCTAACCTGTGGGTTATCTTAAGGTCTTCCTACAGTTAGATGATCTGACTCACAGTTCCCATGAGCCTACAAGATACCATTGCTTTCACATTTCAGACCGGAGTTCCTCTTGCCAAATCCAGTCCAGTCACGCATTAAGAGCCAAATTAGGACTTTGAAGGACCATTTCCACTGGATGGGACAATGAAAAGGAAGAGTAACACCAATGTATTGTAATCCCTCCCCGAACATCTGGCTTCTGTAGGGGTTCCTCCCTTTAAAGCTAGTGGCTACCCTACAAAGTGGGCACACCCTCCTTTACAAGTTTACGCTCCATGGTTTTCCCCAAACTGCAAGTCACATCTACAAAATTGCATCAGGTATGGCTAAGCCAAACTAAACCTGCTAAGAATTTTAAAACAGCAATATCCCAACTGCTATTGTGTAAGAAAAGCAAAGAACATCAGTCATCATCCTGGAGAACTGCAGAAATCAGTTTTAGCGCATATTAGGGTATCGTGGTTTTACCACGGCTAGCAGCCAAAACACCACAACAACCACTTGCTCACCCTCCCCCCTCCCAGGGATGGGGGCGAGAATTAAAGCGGCAAATGGAAAAGAGGCTCATGGGTTGAGATAAGAACAATTTAATAACTAAATGACAATAAAATTGAAAATAATAATGATAGTATATCTAATCATACAAATGAGTGATACACAGTGAAACTGCTCACCACCCAGTGACCAAGGCTTAGCCTGTTCCCGGCTAACAGTCCTGGAGCAGGGAGAATCGCAAAACTACCATCCCATAAAAGAGATAAGAGCCCAAGCATTCGAGACCAAGACCTGACCATGGGAGCAAGATGATGCTGGGAGAGGGGTGACCCCAAGAGAGAAAACCCGGAGAGAGAGGGGATGACCCAGAGCAAGAGACCACTTCTGGACAGATCCTCATCTATACACTGGGCATGACATACATGATATGGAATAGACCACTGGCCAGTTTGGGTCTCACTCCTAAACCTAAAATTAATCCTAGGCTAGTAATTGGGGCTGGGCTCCCTCCCAGCTTCTCCTGCACCTGCAGACACTGGCACAGCAGTGAACCTGAAAAGTCCTTGACTGTCCTGACAGCAACTGTAAACATAGAATCACAGAATCGTTTGGGTTGGAAGGGACCTTTGAGATCATCGAGTTCCAAGCCCCCTGCCATGAGCAGGGACACCCTCCACTAGCCCAGGTTGCCCAAAGCCTCATCTAACCTGGCCTTGAACCCCTCCAGGGATGGGGCATCCACAGCTTCTCTGGGCAACCTGTTCCAGTGCCTAACCACCTTCACAGTAAAGAATTTCTTCCTAGTATCTAGCCTAAATCTGCCCTCTTCCAGTTTAAATCCATTACCCCTCCTCTTGTCACTGCATGGTGACATCAGGATGTTATGAGCCTTCTCCTCAGCACAAATCCAAAATATAGACTCATACTAGCTACTGTGAAGAAAGTTAGCTCCATCCCAGCCTAAACCAGGACATAGGGAAGGAGACTGGCTTAAATTCCTGCATGTGCTAAAGGCCTGCGGAGCTCCTCTTGCTGAGATCCTGCCCTCCGGATCAAAGTCCTCCCCTTGGAGATTATGAGTGCACAGTACAAGCAGATGATTTGGAACTGTGGCTAAAGATTAGGTGCACTGAACAAGATAAAAAAAAATATTTGGGCAAAATATTAACACATCACATTGGTTGCATTTTCTTCCAGCCCTGTCAACATGCAGAACATGATTACCACTGTAAAACCAGAGTTCGTTATTGCTCCTTTGAACCTTGCACTACACCTTAGAAGTAGTTCATTACTTGAGGCTTCATACTGTTTCTTCCTTAATGACCAGTGGGGACAAGATGTGCATGTGCAGGCCAGATGAAGGAGGCTCTAACTTAACCTAATTAAAAGTCAAGAATATCACAAGTGTCAGTATGGAGCTTGAAAAGATAATTGCTTCAAAAACTGTGCATAAGAAAAAAAAAATTAATTCAGAAAATGAAAAATTCCACCAAAAAAACCCTGTAGGCTTTTTAATAGCTCCTTCCACACTAGCTAATTAGCCTCTTAGGTTTTGAAAACTGCTCATGAAATGTTCTGTTAGCCTCAAAGAGATTTTTTTTGTTTTCCTTGCAATCATGAAGTCTTTTGTCTTGGCATTTCCTTTCCTTTGGCATATTCAGGTTTTCTCCCTTTCTTTTGGGTTTGTCTGCTTTAAAATTAAAACAGTATTAGTAGTTCAGTTCTTCATTCTGCCCACGAATCAGCTGAGCAGTTGTGGTCTTTCTGTAATTTGATAATTATTAAAAATTATTTGAAAGTTTTGTACAAATATCTTCACCTATAAATTCATTGTTTTGACTAGACTTTAAACTCAAGCTTTTCTTGTGGGTTTATTCTGTTTTATACAGTAATGTGTATACATGTGTAAAAATCATACAGAGATTTCAGTGATAGAAGTTTCTTCCAGGTATCAGCAAGCAGGTCCTTTAATAAATGAACAAGCTTGGGCAACATTTCCAGAAATGTCTAAAACCACAAAATCAGTCAAAAGTGATTCAAGCAACTTATGACAGAAGAGCTGTCATTGTCACGGAAACTACAGAGCCTGTAGTAGACTACAACTCATGATTTAATCTGAACAGTCAGAGGAACATAAAACAGTTGTAATAATATTTAAAGCATAATATCCAATACATGTAAGAGAGACAGTCCAGCTTCAGACGACTAACATGAAAAAATAACTACTATTACTTTAGGGACACGAACTACTTTTAACTGAGGTAACAAATTTTTAGGCAGGTCTTAAAACTTGCTTGTATATAAATCCCTTTCTCCTGTGGGGGATTCGGTTACTCTGCTTAGATTCCAGGAAAAGAGTTTACAAACTGCCTACAAACAGGTCCCCAGGTGATAAAGCGAGGAAGAAAGAGCAGTGACTTATTCCAAGTGTTCTGCAGCAATTTGAAGAAACTAATGTGATCCCAGAAGCAGCTAGTGGAGCACAGTGCTTAGACTAATACACCCTACAAGATTAGTCGGGGTGCAAGGATGCAGCTACACTGTCACAGGCTCCAGACATACTCCATTTGCAGTTAACTGAGCTGTATTTGGACTGTTTTCCACTGCACAATGAACAGCACGTCCTATGTTTGTACAGTCCCTAGCATAACAAGCCCCTACTCTTGACTGGCTGCTAGACCGCACAATTATACTAAAATAAATACCGGGGAAATAAATGATCACTTAACACATTTGATATATTTTCTCCAGCATGCAACAGCAATACCAATACGTACACAAGCACAATGCAAGCAGATTCTGATGTATGCTATATATTTTTAACACAATGGCCTTGATCCAGACATTTCTGGCACCATCTTCTACTGAGTTTCATCATTTTGCAGTTCAGTTTTGTAGGGTACTATAGATTTGAGGTAGCTGTGGTCTAGTAATAAAATTAATGTAGAATAGAGATCTAGTTTATTAGCACCCTTTAGACAACTGCTGTGCAAACAACCGTTTGTTAAAAAACCCAATCACTGAATAGATGGAAAGAATAATTTTTGTTTGATTTCGTATGATGTGCTGCAAAAAAAAATGCAAGTCTGGGAGAGAAATCTCCTTCCTCTGCTGACTACTTTTTTATGCTTTAAGTTTATAAATAATTGATTTTGAAAAACTAATATCACAAAATAAGAATATTTAGAATTCCACTGATGTCCTTCTTATGATAAGGTACTTGATTTCTGCAAAAAACAAGTGAAACAAATTCAGATGTGGTAGAGGTCTCACAAAAACCTAAACACTGGTACTGAATATAGCAACATTTCTTATGACTTCACCTGAAGGGAGGTTATGGGACAGAAAATAATGAGGTTGGTAAAGCAAAACAACTGTTACTTCATTTAACTGAGATCTAGTCAACATCTTAAATTGTCCCCATTCTTATTGTGTATTAAAATGGTGCCAAGAGGTCCCAACCAGGACTACGACATACTGTAAGATTGTCTACTACAATTTTACAGACAGAGCAGAAACAGAGAGAAAGGAATGAACTGGGTAAGACCTTTTATAATGGGTCATAAAACTGCTGTTAAATCTGTGGGTGGTATTTGCTAACAGCATAGTCTGAAGTGACAAAAAGGGAGAACTGATGAGGAAAAGGTATGAAGAGGAAAAAAGAAGAGCAAGATGGCAAGAAGGAAGCACGTGTGGCAGGCAGTGTAGTGAAGCTGAAGTGACTGTAAATCAATAAAAAGAAAACAATGTTGGAAGTAAAACTACAGGGGCAAAAAATCATATGCTGATATCGTCAGTGGGCGCCTGATAATTCTCGATGAAGCTGCTTCAGTAGCTTCACATGCCAGCCTTGAGGGACAGAGAGAAGAATGACTGCCTGTTACAACAATCTTGGTTTAGTTCAAGGTGAACCATGTGTGCGCTTTCGGAATGTTTTCTCTTCACCTGCCTTCAAATACAAAAGAAAGACAGTATCAACTTCTGTGCCAGCTTAAAATTATTCCTACTGATAAACTTTATTTAGTTATATTTAGATAAGAGTAAAAAAACCCCACCAAACAAAAAAACGCAGTCATTATTCTATAAGTTATGCCTATGATTTACTACGTACCTTCAGGAATAGGAGAAACTATGTTTTTCCCAGACATCAGAGATTAAGACAGACAGCTCTCAGCACAGGCCAATAGAAGGAGCAGTGAAAACGAGTAAGATTTTGATTCATAAAACTTTGCTAGGAAAGAAGTCCTTTGAAATATTTTAAAGTTTGTAAATTTGGTGAACTTGCTAAGGGGGCCTACATGGAAACATGTTGCTTGACATCCTGAGCATCTCTACTAACCCCTTCTGTTCCCTGGTCTTACAAGATCCAGCTCATCTCATATGCAGGCATGCTGCTCTTGCAGACGTTTTTTCTCTAGATCATTACTTCAGTATCTCACCTTTTGCTTGCCAAGCTCATTTAATACTGAGGCAGGACTCTTTTGCATGCCATCCTTCGCTCTGTGTTCTTGAGAACAACGTTAAAACGTTAAAATTATGCACGATGCCAGGATGCTTTGCTCCCTGCTGCCATGAACGATCAGCCTGGGTACATGGTAAAGGGTAGCCACTTGCTTGTGCAAGTGATTGAAAGCAGTTTTGCCAACAGAGGTGTTTGGGTTGTTTGGAATAGCATTTAATCTGAAAAGATAATTGCTGCTGTCCTCTTTGTTATGCAACTAAAATCTATGGAAAGAGAATCACATCACATCTCTCAATAACATGCAACTGGGTGGTAGAAACTGGGTTGAACTAGACAGACAAAAATATCTTTGGGAGGAGTGGAGGAAGGCTATGGATCATGTGCTGATTTGTTTAATGTTGACCTATCTCTTCGGCAGAGGGTTTAACAGGTTCCAGTAAGGACCTGCACAAGCCCATAGAGCTGTAATTACTGTGGGAGGGTTCGAAGGCCCTGTGTGTGGTGTCTGCTCATAGAAGCAGATTACTGCTTCTCGCCTCTCGGTGGCTACAGACCAGACCTCCTCAGCATCCTCCAGTGCCCCATTGTTAATAATTAAAAACAAAAAGAGGAATTGGATACATTGGGTGGAAAATAGGACATCTGAGGTTTCACCGAAGAAGTTGGTTAGACTTCTAAGTAGAAAGAAAGCAAAAAGATTGTTGGCTAAGACACTGTGGATGCTTTACTTACTTGTATAAACCTATAAATGAAGGTTGTGTTTTCTCCTCCCTTAAAGCATTAATTTTGTACGCACACTCATGGCTTCTGAACAGTCACATCCCTCATAGGTTCAAACTGTGACTGGACGGAGTTACAGAAGACTAATCCATGGAGGGTTATTAAACTCAATGATACCATCTCTAATACAGGGTGTTCCCGAGACACAGCTTCTCAGAGAGCTGCAGCGCATTCGTGCTTGCCTGGTTTCCCTTCCTTCTTTGGTGACTATTAATGCTGCATCTTCATCCAGATGCTCTCCCTTAAATAAACATCTCCTCCCTTCTCAAAAAGACATCTCCCCAATATTCTTCTCATCTCCCCAATATTCTTCTCTTCCTTCCCAAATAGACAGAGGTTGGGAAATAAATGTGTGAGAAATCAGACAACAAATTACCTCAAGTTACGCCAGGGGAGGTTTAGGTTGGATCTTAGGAAAAATTTCCTCACCAAAAGTGTGTTCTCCTGGTGTAGCTACGCTGCCCTACCAATGTAAGTTCACTTTTTTTTTTTTTTTTCCTCAGGAATGCTCATATTTTCTTTTTCCAAGTGGATCGGTTGACCTAGCAGAACAGAGGCAATAAACACTTCTCCCAGTCTGCAAAATTCAAGCTAAGCAGAAGTTGTTCTGTGAATCCCACTCGCTTTTGACCATTTGAAGATTCCTGGTGTAGCTACGCTGCCCTACCAATGTAAGTTCACTTTTTTTTTTTTTTTTCCTCAGGAATGCTCATATTTTCTTTTTCCAAGTGGATCGGTTGACCTAGCAGAACAGAGGCAATAAACACTTCTCCCAGTCTGCAAAATTCAAGCTAAGCAGAAGTTGTTCTGTGAATCCCACTCGCTTTTGACCATTTGAAGATTCGGAGATTAGAAACCCGGCGGCCGCCAGCAGCCGGGGTGCCTCTGTGCTTTATGGATGGGGTTTGATTTCACACACGGAGTTTCCTTCAGGGCAGAGAGGCCGGACACCCCAACACCCATTCGGTTGCTTTGTGTGGAAGCCCTAAACCTCGCCT
>NW_010118488.1:0-864 GCF_000699245.1 Pterocles gutturalis | reverse complement strand
ACACTCTGTACCATACACACAATATACACCATGTACAGTAAGAAACAAGACACAATAGAATACAAAATGCAAGAGACAGTGCAATTAATACAATACACTAAATGCCAAACCATGCAATAGAAAACAACCCGCACATCACAAAATCCAGTCCAATACAACATGAAATAAACAATGAGAAATAGGATGCATAACCAAAAAAAGAGAACAGAAAATAGAACACAATACATTAAAAAAACCCCACACAATGCAATACAATACATACAACACATTAAATGACATACCGTGCGATACAACATGTACAGGAAGATAAATACCACACGATACAGTACCCAGAACACAGCAAACAGTACAGAATATGTACCATACAATAAACACAAACCCATACAATACAATACAACATAGATGCAACACGATACTGAATGGGATGCAACTATAAAATTGTAAAAAATACAAAATACAAACAATGAAATGCAAAACACGAACAATGCAATAGAAACAATAGAATACAACAGAGTACAGACAATACAATAAACAACTACACCACATACAATACAGACAATGCAAAGTGTCAATATCAACTTTGCAATACAAGAAATACAATACTTTGCAACACAAACTTTGCAATACAAGAAATACTATGTAATCCAACACATACAAAACATACAGTAAAATACACAACATAGGATACAGTAAAATACCTACAACACAATACAAAACACAATACATAAAACACATTGCAAAACACAACACCAAATACAACACAATACATACAGTACCTACAGTACAATACCACTCCACATAATACCTTCAAAACCGTTAACAGGTATACAATACAATATAAAATAGAAGCAAACCATTTTGTTG
>NW_010118487.1:315-2107 GCF_000699245.1 Pterocles gutturalis | reverse complement strand
AGCCCACACCACGCCCTAGGACTCGGCAGCCGCTATCACCCCTACTCCAAGAGCCCCCTGCCCACCCCCGGGGCCCCCGTGCCCGTGCCCGCTGCCACCGGACCCTACTACTCCCCTTACGCACTCTACGGGCAGAGACTCACCACAGCCTCAGCCCTGGGGTACCAGTGAGTGCAGGCGGCAGGGCTTTGGCACACAGCAAACACAACAGAGTCTAGCAGTGAGGGAAGGAAGCCCTGCAAAACTTTATAAAAGTTGGAAAGAAAAAAAAAAATCTGACTTTTTATAAAATAGTGTTCATTTGAGAACTGGATCCATGAGCACTGTATTTATTTATGTTAGCTTCAAGCGGGATAATGAATCATAAAGTGCATTACTTAACTGAGCTTATAGGTAAAAGTGGAACACCCATTGTAGAATATAAATAAAAAGATAGAGGTCTTCTCTTTAATGTTACTTTAAAATTGCTATGATTGTACTGTACGTTCTTATTTAATGTCTCATTGAAACAAAAACAAATTTACATGCATGTTTGTTACTAAAAAAACAACTCGCAATTTGTCAGTTATAATTTCAAATTGCAATTATTTTTAAGGTGTATACCCTTGAAAGAGAATTGGTATTTTTTTGTATGTATTCTGGAAGAAAAACAAAAACAATTCTATTCCAAAAACCTCATTTGCCTTATTTTGTTCTTGAAAAGGAACACTTAACTATTTTTAATTTTTAAGTCCACCCTGTAAAAAGGGTTAAGTAAGGTTTACGTCATACTAAAATAGACAATGTATAGCTTTAAAGATTAAAATTCCGTATATTTGATGTATTAAAAGGTTTTAGTTTTTTTTTTTTTTAAATACATTTTGATTCTGTTATAAAACCCAAGTAGGTCTTGGATGGAGGCAACTGCTAATTCCTCGTTAAGCATTTATTCAATTTTAATTAAAAATTTAAAAAAAGTTTTTTTATTGTAACCCCAGGGCTCTCTTAAAAAATAGATATATATATATGTATGTATGTGTATATGGGAGTATTTTTTTTCCCTTCAGTAGAATTCGTAGGCACAAAATAGGAAAACTGAGAACCGGTTAAATCTCTTTCTCTTTCCTAAGAAAGATTAACTTTTTTTTCTTTTTAAATGTTTTTACTGTGAGAATCTGTCTTTTAAAACTGGATTTCAATTAAAAGACTTCTTTCTTTAGAAAGAAACGGGGAAGGCAGGACTCTTTGAAAAGAGTAAGAAGATTATCTGAAAGCTTTTTTTACAGTGTAATGCATAACTATTCATCTTTTTTTTTTTTTTCTAAATGAGAAGTTCAGAAGCAATTAGAGAAGCGCTGTTTGATCTCATCGAGTTATTTTCAATTTCTTTCTTCAGTTCGTACCGCACCACAAGTGATCATCACGTTGAAACAAAATCGGACAGCTCTGAGAACTCCTTTTCTTTTAAAAATGAAGGGGAAAAAAAAATTTTAAAAGCCCATCCATTATTTGGTCCGAGATTGCTCTTTACTGAAGCGCAGTGCCAAACTCGACGTGATGCCGAGAGGTGTGCCTTTGCCTGCACCGCGTCTCTGAGTCCCCAGCCCGGGCTTCCCAGCGCCCAAGGCCACCGCCCGGCTCCGGCTCGTCGTTCTGCACTCAGGTAGGAGCGGGGGCTGCTGCGGAAAAGCCAGAGCAGCTCCCGAAACTGCACAACAAACCGTTGCCGCAGAGATAGAGGGGAAAAGAGATACGCAAGACCGTAGAGGCACTTCCAGCGAAGGGCTTTGCTCCCGCGGTATGCCAGGCGCTT
>NW_010118487.1:0-284 GCF_000699245.1 Pterocles gutturalis | reverse complement strand
CAGGCGGGGCCGGTACCTGCTTCCCCTCTCCCCCCTCCGAGGGCTGCCCTCGCCCCGGCCCCAGCGCGACGCGCTGGCAGGGAGAAAAGTTGCAGGCGACGACTTTGCTTGAAAAATCGCTGGGTTTTCTCCCTCGTTTTGTATACCCCACAATATACTTACTGTTCAAAGTTTCCCGTGGTGCCCAGATGCTAATTAGTCTAATGCATTTACTCCAGATAATTAGTGGAAGTTAGCGTTACTGTGCAAAGGAGAGAAAAGCAGCAAGCTAATGAAACTGCAGC
>NW_010118486.1:0-12040 GCF_000699245.1 Pterocles gutturalis | reverse complement strand
TGTGGGACATGGTGTCGAAGGCCTTGCTAAAGTCCAAGTAGATGACATCCACGGCCTTTCCCTCACCTACTAGTGGGGTCACCTGATCATAGAAGGACATCAGGTTGGTCAAGTATGACCTTCCTTTCATGAACCCGTGCTGGCTGGGCTTGATCCCCCTTGATCCTGTACATGCCGTATGAGCTTACTTAAGTTCCATAATCGAGATGTGGAGCTCTTGGAATGAGTCCAGAAGCACAGGAAGGACGTGGAGCTCTTGGAGCGGGTGCAGAGGAGGGCCACTAAGATGATCAGAGGGCTGGAGCACCTCTCCTCTGAGGAAAGGTTGAGGGAACTGGGTTTGTTTAGCTTGGAGAAGAGAAGGCTCTGGGGAGACCTTATTGCGGCCTTCCAGTACTTGAAGGGAGCCTATAAACAGGAGGGGAAGCGACTATTTACAGGTGGAAATTTTTCACACAGGGGGTGGTGAGGCAGTGGTCCAGGTTGCCCAGAGAAGCTGTGGAAGCCCCATCCCTGGAGGCATTCAAGGCCAGGCTGGATGGGACCCTGGGCAGCCTGCTCTAGTGTTTGGCAACCCTGCCCACAGCAGGGGGGATGAAACTAGATGATCTTTAAGGTCCTTTTCAACCTAGGCCTTTCTATGATTCTATGATTCTATGATTCTGTGATCTTGTATTGTGTCTCTAGTTAATTTGTACATTAAAACCTTCTAGTAGGTTCCTGTAGCACTTTAAGCCTCTTAAATTTTGAATTTCTTAACTTTTTTATTTATTAATAAAATAATTTTCTCCATGTAATTTTAACATATACCTGTGATTTAGTTTTGTTTTCTGTTTTTTTGATTTTTACACCCATTGATAGCATAGCTTATGTTGTACGTGGAAACTGAAACCAGTTTGGAGACAACACTAGCATTTCTGTATGACTAATGTATTTAAATATCAGACACTGAAATATCTTGTCAAATACTACAATATAAATTTGTGAAGACTAGAATAGAAAAATATATCTTTTGCAATAGTGCTAAAGTAATAATTAATCTGGATTCAGCACTTCTTATTTAACTTGCAATAGGTACTGACTTGCTGCAGTAGCCTGATACTGGGTTGTCCTCTTTAATATTCTTTGTTCTGTGCAGAACTGATGATATTTTGAATATATGTGCCCATATGAACATATTAAATAATTTAATTAATAATGTGATCAATTAGTTTCCATAGTTTCATTGAATTTCAGTTCTTAAGAAAAGTTTCTCCAATCTACAGTGTTTTTTTGCTAATTTAATAAATAAAATAACCTAGGTGAAATTCTATATGCCATTCATTTGCTGAGATGTCACCAAAATTTTTCTATCAATTTTATATATAACTGTATATATACAAAGAAGACATGCAGTCTTCATATGTCAGAAGTCAGAATTCAGAAGACTTGCATACAGTCAGTAAAGACTGCCTAGCAGAAGATGCAAGCCATAACAGAAAGGGCATTTCTCTAAAGTAAGTAGAAAATCAACAAAGTTGTGCTCATTTCAGACATAACACAGAGCTCCTTCAAGATCCACGAAATGAATGACCCAGGTATGCTGTTTGGTTGCCTTTTTCTGATGAAGTCTGTGGATCATTCTACTTCAAGCTGAAGTTAATGAAGTTGGAATGAACCTTTGTTTAGAGTTCTCATAATTAAAATGCAATTACACATTTTTGCTGTTAAGCGTTTGATTGAATATGATCTCTTTGGCAATTATGACTTCAGTGGAGACAAATCTTTAACAGCCTAATCCTAAGATATTTAATGTTTTCGAATGTTACTTCCACAGGTCTATTTCCAAAAGATTACTTTAAAATTCAATTAAATTTGGACTTGAAACCAAAACTGTGCCAGATTATAAAATTATTCCTTCCAACTGGAAGGAGAGTTGTGAAGACATGGCTACCATGCTCTAGGTGGCTTGCACTTCTCAAAGGCAATTATCTTCTGTAAGCTAAATGAACACCATTTTCATCTTGGCAATTAATGAACTACAGTGAAAGCAGTATCTTATTCTTGGTGATAAAAGAATAAAATCCAGCTATTAGTGTCTGGCTAGATTTACATTGACCTAGCAGCAAGAGAAAATAATGACACTGTAAATCAAGGCTACTAAATGCTTTAATTTAATTTAAATATAATTTATCATAAATTAATACAGTTTCTTACAAAACATTCATCTTTGTGGGTTCCATTTTCATTTAAAGATTTGCATCCTTTGGTGAATTTCAGACAGAAGAGTAGTTGCACTTCTAATTATGATGTTTAACCTACATAAAAAAATGTACCTGTGCCAGAGCTTTACACTCTACTCAATCGCTGCACTCATTGGCATTGTAGAGGTGTAACTGAAGATGAGTTTTTGAACATTCTGTATGCTCTTTATGTAATGCAAAGTTTGTACCACAAGTACTGACTCTGGGTTTCCAGGGCATTGAAAGGAAAGTCTAGAGGTCTGAAATGAAGGCGTTAGCCAACATTGACCGTCTGAATTGAGTGGGTTATCTGTTGATGCAGTATTTAGAGTGTGGTATCCACTAGGTCAGTCTCGGTCATCTAATGGTTTTTCAAAGACTTGTTAAAGTTCTTGCTATCAACTCATCAGAGTATCAATCTCTATTCTGTTTCTAACAATCTCCACAAAAATATTGTCACAATGTGAAAACCAGAAAGTGAATTTGCTCTGTTAAATATTCCTTCTTACTCTTAAAGCTTGATTAATGACTTCCTGGCTTTCAGTTGTGATACCATCTATGGTGCAAACTGGATCATTTAGCAAATGGCTACATAACTGAGAATTCAGGAGCAGCCGTCTGTGTAGCCATGTATTGCTGAGGATTTTATACATCTATGAACATTTGTTTAATGCCAAGTCCACCTCCACACTGCTGACCTGACCAATTTTTTTTTTTTTTTTTCAAATCCTTTCTTGGCTTTGTCATATTTGTTTAAATCTCCATTTATATCTTTGCACATTGAAAATTTGTAATGATCCTTGTTTTATGATTTTTACAATGGAGAAGGATTAGCAGGAGAGAAAACTAAGTGCAGGAAGCCAACAGCACAATTTTAGGTCATATAGTCTTCCCAATCTTATAGTGTAAAAGAAAAACTGTATAGCAGTTTTCTAATGTTTTGCTTCAGTGGCAAAAGAGTTGTGAGGGTCATTCAACAAAAAGATTTAATACTGATGTAGCAAAGGAAATTTCAATGTTCCTCTTGTTATGAAAACAAGAATTGTCACTTAGAAGATAGAAGGGATTACAGCCAAACAATTTAGCACTCTGTTGTCATTATGTAAAGGATAGTAATGCCAAGGATTTCTGGCAGGTTCTGCGTACATTACTTGTAAGGAAGATTGTTCCAGCCGATGTATCCATAGGAAACAAGTACAATGTGACCGGGTGAGAAGGAAGGGTGGAGAAAGAGGTTATGAAAAGCAGAAGTCACAGCAACTTTTTTGCCTAAGCAGTTGACAGATATGTAACTCTTCACAGCAAGATAAGACTTTCAACAGATGTGTGTAACTAGTGGTTCTAGTCTTCCCATTACTTTTCTCTATCTGCCACCATTTTCAGATATCCTGCATGTTGAGAGAAATGAAAATCCTGTAATACAAGTAATGTGGGGGGGAAATTACTTTCTGAATTCTGTGAATTTTTTGATTTGTTAAAGGAAAATGGTATTGTAATTGTTACACAGCATACAGAAAATCATCTGGGCTCCTGATGTTTGTTATATTTTATCTGAGCTTTTATGATTACTAAATAAATATGAGAAGGCTTTTTTTTTTTTTTTTTTTTTTCTGCATTAGTTACACAGTAGAAAGTGTTACAATGGCCCTGCTAGTCTGTTTCCCAGCTGACAATTCTTCACATCAGTTAGAGAAGACAGTGATTTCTCTGCAGTAAAATTAGCAGATCTGAAAGTATTTAGGTAAACGTTACCTTTAAAAGTTACCATTAAAATTATATATAATTAGTAGCCTTGGAAAATGCCATTCTTAACGTAGAAAGTGAGGTACCTGAAAACATGTAAATGAAAGATTCTTCTGGGGACATCTTTGTCCTGTCGTGATCGGTCCAAAAAAGAAATACAAATGATGCAAAATCATTAGAAGAACCAAATTCATCAAAAGTCTGACCACATCCTAATACT
This sequence comes from Pterocles gutturalis, assembly GCF_000699245.1. Taxonomy (NCBI): domain Eukaryota; kingdom Metazoa; phylum Chordata; class Aves; order Pterocliformes; family Pteroclidae; genus Pterocles; species Pterocles gutturalis. The sequence continues at coordinate 7,855 of NW_010118486.1, read as the reverse complement.
GGAAAAAGGGAAATTTAGACAAGTAAAGTTGATATTACTAAGGGTTTACATTTGTAAAACAATTCTATTCTACTAAAAAAAGTAGGCCAAAGCCATAACAAACACTGAAACTACAATTACCATAGTCAGAGATTCTTACAGGATTTATTAGTTATTATCAGATGTGCTGCCTCTGTATCACTGACTGATGCTAAATAAAGTAAGACCATGGAAGAGTGCAGTTATTCTCTGGCTATGACAACATCATATGCCAACTCTATAAGTGGAAACACAGGAAAACCCTTCTAGGTAGGAAACTAAATTCTTCAATAGTTGCATTGTTTTTTAAATGGACAACAGCCAAGTGGATTGATAATATACCTAAACAGGGACCTCTTTTTGAGTAAGATCTTAATTCTAGCATCAGGCTAAGAAATTGAAAACTTTGTGTTCTGTTTAATAAAAACTAAGTAAAGCCTACAGATGGCTCTGTGCTAGCTCTGTGCTACCAGCTGTCATTGTACATATTTCAAAACTCACAATATCCTTGTTGTCTGCTGCAATCTATTCTGAGTCTATTCTGAGCCCACTTTTATGCTAAATATGTTTCTTCTAAGGAGTGTAGTTGATATTTCTTTAATTTTTAAAGTATTTTAAGTAAATACCAAATACATTTGTTTAGAAACCGGATTAGAGTAAATTGTTTCCACAAAACAGGACAAGATGATTTTATTAAATTATAAAAGAAAGATATTGATTAGTTACACAATTAAATGAGACATTAGAGATTTATATTACTGCTAATATTCCAAAGAGTTTATTTTTGTAGAATATTAGAAAGGTATTTATATGGATTGTTTAAAAATATCTGAAGATCCTAAGTGCTTTGTAACTGTAGCGCCTAAGAGCATTTTGCTTCAAGGATAGATGCCACAATATTTTTTAAGTTGAAATGTTTCAAACAGAAAATTATAATGTAAAATGTGTTAAGTGCAACAAAAAAATATTTTACTTCTGTGTCACTATTGACATTTTACCAGAATTTTTTTCATTTTTTTTTCTTTTTTTTTTTGGGGGGGGGGGGGGTTTGTCTTTCAGGTTTTTTTTCCTCCTTCATTATTCCTTTATGATGTCTTAGTGTTGCAGCCTACTACAAAGAAATACTGTTTTTTAATAAATCATAATCTTGCCTCATCATATAACAAGCAGTAATAAGTAGATTCTTACGGATGTCCGAGAAGTGACACAATTACACTTGGCATAGAGATATCACACAGAGACACTAACTCTAGTACTAAAAGCAGTATGATGACATTAGCACTGTAATGTGTACTTTGCTAGTAAGACTACTGAACTCTACCTCTCATCACAGGAAGTCCATTTAAGTACAGGACAATCCTACTATGTCTGTACAGATCCTCATTCTGGAAATAACTCAGTTGCAGCTATTTTGTTTTCTTCTTTATTGTGAGGAAATGCCCAGAACTTGAGATGGTATATAACACATTTAAATGTGCTGAAACTAGCAGAATACATAGGAGAAGAAGGAAGGAAGAGAAAGAATGCCTGGGACAGCGAAGCAGGCTAACATGCAAACTTCATGCCCTAGAAATAGTTGCATGCGCCCAACTATAAGATGAAATTAATGATGTGTACATGAAACATTTGTTTTAGTTTACTAATATTTCACATGTATATTCCTCCTGTTAGATTATAGGTGCTACAGGAAACATAGGTATTTGATGTTGATTTAAACTTTTCTTAGCTCTTGTAGCTTTAAAAACCAGTGAACTTAAACTTTAAAGAACAAAAAGAATGACATATGCTTTGCAGGGTTTTCTTTTTCTCCTTAACAAAAAACAAAAGCAACAGTGTAATTGATTAGATACCAGATGACAGTGTTCATGTAACATAATTGTGATAGCAGATAAAAGCAAGTCAGTGTTTGGTCTCCAAAATATGACTTAATGCATTCAGTGAGAAATGGTGTCCCGAAAGCATTCATACTCACAGTACAAACCTAGAATGAATGCAAGAACAGAGCCAAAAAAGAAGAGGAATGTAGGACAGTTATGACTGACCTCTTAAGCAATGATGTCATACTAGCTGCCTAACCATCAAATGTTTGGCAGCTGCCATGAAAAGTGGGCTTTTCAGGTGACCGAGTAAAATGCTGAAGTAATTATTTTGTGAATGTTTTGGAACACTTCTCCCACGAAGGAAGGAAAAGTCATTTGACTTGACAATCTAAAACAAAAGCTAGAAGAATGCAACAGGAGTTTAGAAAATCTGCCATACTATCTTTTGCTCAGACAAGAAGGAATAGAATATCTATTTTTGTTATATTTCAGTTGACTCTCTGTCCATTTCCTTTTCCTCTAAAAATTCTTTAAAATAGTCTGCTATATTGTCTTCTTTCTCTTTATACCACCTAGTGACTAAAAATGATGGACTTTAAGAGCAAAGTGAATAAAATGAGAACAGCCACACAAGTCAATGAATAACATTACTTATGGCATGCATAATTTTTTTCAGGTTTTGGGTTTGTGGGTTTTTTTGTTTTGTTTTGTTTTGTTTTTTAATATCTCAATTGAATGTTAATGCTGGAAATTGTTTTAGTTTGTTTTGTTATCCAGCATTTCTTGATTGTGATTGTTTGCATGCTAACAAGATTGATACAATTTATCTGTATCTGAATGGTATCGAGTGGTTGATCCATATATGGATCCATAGATGCTTTTGTACTTTTGCTTTACCTGACAAAAGATTGAACAGAACTCTCAAATTTAGCAGAAAATTGCAGCACTACTTGTTTAGCGTTCTTTGAGATCTTTTTGTTCTACTCCTACTCAGGCAAGGGTTAATAACTCATATACACTGCACCAAGTGTGCAAACAACATTGTTTCAACTGTTTGGATTCAGTACAGCACGTGGACAAAAAAATGATGAACACCAAAATGAATATGTAATGCATTCATGTGGTAGAACCAATAAACAAGAGTGTTGCAGCATGCAATCAGGTTTATTATGTACATATACAATAATCTTGGCCAATGAAGTGCTGAGTAAGTGAACTATTAGGAACCATTTGGGACTGTTTTGCATTAATTTTAAATTTTGTATTTGTGTGTGTGAAACGTTTCTTCTAAAATTGTTTAAAATCACTTCTAGAGTCTCCTGCTGTGCTGCCAACTGGCGAAGTGATTTCTGTTACTATATCAAACAGTGTAATGACATTTAGAGAGGAAGAAGAAACTGTGTGGCAATGCTACTTTACTCCCTCCTGGAGCCTCACAAAATGTCATTTATATCATGCTGAGTGCTGTTTATTTTAGAATAAAAGACATTTACAAGTTTGATTCCTAAAGTACTTTGAGACAGCCTACTAAGAATGCACAAACAAAAAATAAATAGAAGCATTGCATGATTTTAATGCAGCATCACCAATTTCCAGCAGCTGCAGAACCACCCTATTTGTGTTTCATAAGACTGCAGAAAGCTATCTCAGACTACAAGATGTTTTTCTGTGGCCTAGCATGTGGTTTCACAATAAGTTAATACAGATCTAAAATTGTGATGCTTGCTGAACGAGCTGTCTTAGCTGCAAGCTGTTGCTGCTCTCCCTGCATTGGTTCAAGTGATTGCGTGTAGTAGGGTTGAACAGCAAAACATAATTTATTTTCAGTGAGATCAGTGAGCATATTCAACTTCCTAGGTGGCTCTAGAATACTTCTTTCTGCCCAGCAGTTCGTACTCTATATTTACAACTTCCTAAACACTGCATATGTTTGATATAAATGTATCAACAGACGGAAAAAGCTGGCAGGGGAGGGGTGTTTTGTTTGTTTGCTTTGGTCTGGATTTGTTTTAATTTTGTTTTTCTTGCCTTATTTTCACAGAGACATTTTTTCCATGTGTTGCACAGTGTGCTCCATAATGATTTCAACTGGGAAAGCTGGGAAAGGATTAAACTGGCAGAGCCAATAGACTTGGTCACTTTTTTTTTTTTTTTTTTAACTTGACAGTATTACTTTTTACATCCAGAAAATAACTCAGTCACAACACTGTCTATGCAGTCAATAAGCCTCTGCGTCTCAGGAGGTATATTTTTTCTCCTTTGTAAGTCATATAGAACATCACAAAAAACTTCCTCTGTTTTTCCCATCCTATAGAACTGAGTAAAGAATGAGAACCTTGTGGAAGAGTTCATGGCCTTTCAGGAACCTCTTTAATTAATAGGGAATGAAATTAATCATCCTCCATCTGTTCACAGCTGATTAGAGATATAGACATTTCTATAGTATCTCTCCAAGATTACTTTTTTCACTTGTATGGTTTCCCCTCAAAGGTAGCTGATCACTTAATTTCAAAGTGAAATTCAGATGTCGCATATCTGTGTCTTTCTAGGGCAACTCAGAAAATCTGTGTTACCAATGTGTTCTCTTTGTTTTTGTCTTAATTACTGGTTCTTGATCATGAAGTGTTGCTTAGCACCATGTGGAGGTGAAAGCACTTTATTCAAAGCGTCATAAATGTAGCAATTTACAGCAGTGGTTGTAGTAAACAGAATATGCAAGCTGATGAACTGAAAAGAAGGGAAGACAAATATGATGGTTGTAGTAGAATGAATATGAAGAGGGAGAAGGAATTGCTTAAAATGTTTTGGTGCAAATGCTATATACTTGTGAAGATCCATGCATGACCCTCCTGTCTTCCAGCCGTTCTCATCTCTATGTTCTGGTCAGCTTGAGGCATGATTTCATTGACCTCATAATTGCTAATTGCTTATTGAGAAAATATGCTTATATTTAAAACCCTTATTTTTTTACTGTTTATACTAAGAAGAGAAATACCTCCACCTCAGGATCATTTCTCTGCTCAATATTCACTGCCTTTAGCCCTTTGACAACATTACCATTGTGAGCAGCATGGGTGGAGTGACAGCTCAGCTTCTCCAATTTACAAACCTGAATTGTAATTCACTGCAAACCTGTAATGGCTTCTCACATCCATGGTGTCTCTTAACTGATATGCCTTGTGATTTCCTCAATGAAGTTTAATCATGTGTAGCTGTGTTCTATTGCAAAATATACACTGCACGGTTTTAATGGGGTTTGAAAATCCCTGTCTTTTGATTTCCTACCGGAAGAACATTACTATTGTCAGAGTGATTTACACAGCAGCCAACATTTTGCACTGTAATAGCCAAAGATTTTAGGAAGGATTCAGGAAGAGAAGAGTTCACAGTTGTTTTAATTTTACTGGAGAATAATAGAAATTTCTGACTCTTTACTCAATAATTTATTCCTATTTAACATTTACTTGTGCACTCACAGTTACTGTATATATATATATACACATATAACTCACAGTTATATATAACTCACAGTTATATATATATATATAACTCACAGTTACTGTATATATGTATATATATACTGTAAATAGTATTGTAAAAAATTGTCATAATGAATATTTTCTGTTTCTATTAAAAATTACTTTTCTTTGATTATTTCAAATGGAAATTATGCTTGAGCTGAGGAGGAGTAAGATGACAGTACACAAAATAACACCAAAATCCTATTTTGCATTCATGATCACAAGAGCCTTTAAGATAGTTATAATATTTGAATTACTAGACTTCAGTCATACCTATATGACTATATATGTATAATTGTGGGCACAAACCAAGCATGCATTTTTTCCCATGGCTTATGGCACATCCCCTTATTCTCAAAAAATAGACTCTTCTATGGCTGCATGGACGCAAAATCAAACCCCTTTGAAGACAGGTGGGCGATCCAAATGTGAGGATAACACTGCTGTGATTTGTGAGATTCTTTAACTGCTACAAACAGGTAAAAATAGGAAAAATAGGAAAAACAGGTAAAAATAGGTGGCACATCCCCTTATTCTCAAAAAATAGACTCTTCTATGGCTGCATGGACGCAAAATCAAACCCCTTTGAAGACAGGTGGGCGATCCAAATGTGAGGATAACACTGCTGTGATTTGTGAGATTCTTTAACTGCTACAAACAGGTATGGGAAGGGACTTCCAACTGCAGTGGCCTTGATCCATCATCCCAATGAAAAAAATAGGAAAAAATTAATATCACTGAGTAAAAAACGTCTCTGAAACCTGTATTAATTTCAGTGAGCATGACAATCTGTCCCTATAAAATCCGTCAACAGATTACCGATAAACCTGAATATTAAACCGTCCTCATAGTAAGTGACAGAAGGAAAACTACACCAATAAGTGTAAAGCAAGTAAATTAGGATTTTACTCTCAACCATACTCTGTAGCAACATACCTTTTCTGTTAAGCTTGTGATATCTTAATATTCAAACCTCTCTCTTGGCACTCATTGTTCAGAGATACACCTGTAATATTCTGCCTGTTTGTGTTATCTTTCCTAATCAGTGGATTGATTTTTGTCTCCTTTGTAATTCTCAATCTCAGAAACAGCAATTCAGATGACTATGTCGGTACTTTTTCATTGCTTCAACAGTAAGAATCAGTGCACACAAATAAATCTGGATGGGAACGTATGTGTAAGTTACATATTTTACATAACATGTGCTGTGCAAATATATATATTTATAATTTCCCAGCATTACTTTATGAATTTTGCATACTTTAATAGGCTGATGAAGTCTCCTGCACAACCACTGAGATATTATTGTGTATTTAATACACTTCTTAGGAGCAGAGACCACTGAGAAAGCAAATAGATTAGGTCTGCCCATGGATCTGTCTCACCTGAATTTGTCATAGTTAACAATAACTGTTTTAAAACTTTTATTTTTTCTTGGCAAAACAATATATTGGGGCAGCTGAAACCACATTAACTGCTTGTGAATGTTTCTAAGATCAGCAAGGTATTACTGCAGCAAATTCCCATCTTTTATTTCTGTTGACTGAAAGAGAATATGGATCCAAATGGATTGCTCACATTTTGAGAATCGAAAGATGTCCCATCATGCATTTGGAGTGCCTAAATGAAAGGAGGAATATTGTGCATGTGATGTTTTTCAATACCTAGCAGTTGCCTAAGAAGATAAACTTTATTTCTGTGACAGATCCTAAGTAAAGTCGTTTTAGATTTGGCCTCTAATAGACTGGTATTGATTTCTGCACTATTCAGTTTTTGAATCACAAAGCATGAGTTAGAAAGGAAGATGGATGTGTACATTTCGCTCAAATACAGGAATTCAGTAGTTGGCAGAGACAGGAGGGCTTGTGATATGAGAGCCGCTTGCCTGCATCTTAGGGTATTCTGGCCTCCGTCATGTTTTTATATTGAGAGAGATGACTGGAGGTATTGCCTGGCTATGCAATTGTGCTAAAGGGATTGTTGTGCTTATACTGAGAACAAAGTCATGTGTGTCTTGCTGAAAGGAAGTACAAACACACAAGCTTAATAGTGAAAATATATTAGGAATGGATATTCCCCTAACCAATGTGCTCACACCTCAAAAGATTTTGTGTATGAGACATTTGCTGGTAGATAGTACAAAACCTGATCTTCTCTGTGGCAAAGTTAGTAATGCCAGTGAAATTGTGCAGTTAATTACGGTTGTCTCAACCAGTAAGTCCCTGATTGTGCTGAAACAGAAGAAACATAATTAAAGGAAAATTATAGTTTTGGGTGATGTTCTATGGGAGCAGTCTGTCTCTTCTGAATGGAAGAGCTTTTAGTTTCCTCTCCCAAAGAGATACATGGAGATGCTGTAAACTGAAGAACTCTACTAAATTGACAGAAGTCTGCCATGTTGCTTTTCTCTCTCCCCTTCTAACTCTGAACTTATGAAAGAGATTATGTCTATATCCTTATCATTGAGCTGTCCCTTGAAAAATAGTATATCCAAAA
>NW_010118485.1:0-61490 GCF_000699245.1 Pterocles gutturalis | reverse complement strand
GTCTCCCTCGTGAACTACCTGTAGACAGTAATTCCCTTTGGGCCGAGCACAGCTCGGGGTTTCAGACAGGTGTGGTAGTTTGCTGCTACGTGCTTCGCTGCCATGAGGAGGGTTTAGCAGACACCTGCAGAGACCTTGGCCTGAGCAGTCCCCAGAGATGACCCTGTCCTGCAAAAAAGTCATGCACGCATCTGTGTGTGATCGGTTACAAAGTGTGCTGATGCTGGGCGTTTTCTTACTCAGATCTAACCCCTGGGTGAAATTGTGGTGCATGTATGTATAGATTTTACAGGCTTTAGTAAAGGATCCTCCTATCTGATGGTGGAATTTGTTTTACAAATATAAAAATTTTCTTTAGCTGATGCTGCCCATCACACTGTGAGTAATCTTTAAACAATGGCAGTGTTACCTACACTAATGCATTTTATGGTATTTGCTATATTTGTAATGGAAAACTGCAAAACTTGTAAATGCATGTTCAGAATTGAAGTTTAACCACACAGCTTCATTCCAGAACTGATGTCTGCACTTTTAGGAACAAGTGAGAAGTGTTGCACTCCCAAAACAGTAAGCCTTTGAGCAAGTGATACAGAAATGGTGTGAGTAATGAAAACTTTTTGTCTATGAAATGGCTGCAGGGAACATGGTCTGTCATGTTCTCAAATTATGCCCCTTCTCCCACACATGAGTATCACCACAGCTTTAGTCACACTGTGCTTGTCATCCTCTTCTCCATAAGGCAGCAGTCTATAGGAACCTGTGTATATGGAAATCATGAGAACAAGGTCAAGAAGTGCTTGGCTATTGAAGCTGGGATTATCCTGTTCTCCAGTGGCCTTTCATACACATCTAATAGGGAACACAGGAATTAGCCACATGGAAGCTCTCATATTTGACTTCTCCACTCAAACAAACATCCTTTCTCCCTCACCAAAACGTATTTTGGAAAACAGTAATGCTGCTCTTCGTACCTGAATGAGATCCTGCAAGGCGAATAGAGTATTCAGAGTATCATTGTGATATCAGTGCCGGCATGATGCATGTGCCACAGGGCTCCATGCTTCAGGAGGACTTACATCAATGCTGTGTTGGTTTTCTACAATAGCGTATGGTAAATGCTGCATATTCAAATGTTTATGGAACCTAAAAGACTTAATTTATTTTCTATATTCAGAATTGAAAATGTCTGAAGACGTATGCGATGGCATCCCATCTGAAGAAAAACCTGAACTAGTGCCCAGCAATGAGGTATTGCCTCACGAGTCAGTACCACACCTTGTGGAAGCTGAAATCTTGCATGAAACTTCACAAGATGAACATGGACAGGCCACTCAGAGTGCCAGGAATGCACAAGAAAGAGATATATTTATTAATGAAAACCCCTTGACTGAAAAAATAACTGAAAGTCTGCCTTCCAGTGGAGAGGCAACTGAAGACATACCCACTGAGTGCAATGAGACGGTAAGCCTTGATGTAGAACCTGAATCTGAAGAAATACTGCATGAACAAAGCAGTCCGGTAAGTAATACTTGCTCTTCCATGAAAACCTTCCCTTCCCTGCTTTGTAAGGACAGAATTTTGTACAATCTACATGCTGTTTTTCATAAAAGCCTAGGGACTTACATACAGAGAACCTGCATGGGAATAAAATAAGTTAAATTGCAACACCAAGCTTTTGGAAATTAGGAACGGTTTAATTTCTCTTTGCCAGTATGATATTAATTTGATCTTTCTAGCCTGAATGCAATAAAACCATACCAGACCCTAAATATTACTAAGAATCTAGTCCATTTTGTATAGATATAATACTCTTGTGATTTTGTTATCTGGATTGCTGTACAAATCTGTGTCATTCAGTTCACAGAATAAACCTAGAAGAGGACAGAATTTAAGCTGCATATGCAGCACTGAATCTTATACTTGCTAATTTTCAAGTCACTGACTTTACGAAAACAGTATGTGTTTCACAAGGCTCAGTGAAACAGAAAGTAGTTTTTGATTTGTTCTAGGCCAGTGGTTTTTGATTTCTGTTCCACAGACCTCTGGGAGTCCTATGAGTAATTGCAAGAGGTTAATAAAATAAAACTAAGACAAACAATACTTTTTTATGGATTACACAGCATCCAAATCCAATATATGTGACAGAGCTAAAGAAGTTCTCATCTCCACTGAAAAATTTTCAGACATCCACAAATTAGAAGAGGTTAAAACACATTCTTTTACTCTCTCCACGAGTGAGAGGGACCTGCCTCAAAGAGGTGACAAGGGATCTGTGCACTGCAAAATGCAGAGCTGTCTTGGAATACTTCAGCTTTTGGTCTTGATTGTGTAGGGATGATATGTTACTGGAGACTTTCTTGAGACAACAATTTCTTAATATGATTTGAATATGGGATACTGATAATCACTTGTTACCACACATTAATGTAAAAGGCAGGCAGCACCTCCTCTGGCTGTGTTTTCATTGAGCTCAGGAGTTCCCTGTGGACATCTACTGGGTTACACCTCTGAAGAGACTCGGGCAAAGAAGCCTCTTAACTCTGGCTGCTGGTTGAACTCAGGAAGGAAGCGGGTTCCTGCTTCTCCGTAATGATAGCTCTGATAAACGTGTATGGCTTTACAGGATTGGATGCCTGAAGAAATATTAGGACATCTGTAAAGACAACTCTGGAGTTTCAGGTGTTTTCAGGAATAGGTGATATGAACTAAGATTCCCATTCTGCTTTCTTGTGGGCAGAAGCTTGAACTCCACATAATACCCAATCTAGCACTGGCCCTAAGCATTTAGGATCCCATTAAGAATCTGTTGTACTTTTGGGAATGAAAAGACCTTTAAAAATCTGTCCTTAGTGGCCAAACTGTGAACATAAAGGTAATATAAATCAGTCATTGTAATAGAGCTAGAGAAGGACATGTCTACCGAGGGATGCTGTATGTGAAATAAGCTTTAGTGTGACACCAAACTCTTAACTCATCCTCCATATGGACACTTTTGTTTCACATTGAAGTTGTAGTCATGTGTTCACTGCACAGATGAGTGCACCAGCATTAGTACCTTCCCAGCCAGATGTTTTAAATCTTCAGCTAGAAGTTACACTCTGCTGTAGAGCCTACAGAACCCGTTATGGGGCCTTTCAGTCACAGCCTGCAGGGTTAGTTTAACCCACTACAGAAGGCTGTTGGAATTAGCTGATCTGACTTTGCATTGAAACAGCCAAATGATCAGTTTCACAGACATCAGAGTGAGGTTGATGACATTGGTTTTCTCCTGGGGGAAGAAGGGGTGAGGTGAGAACAGTAACAACCCTGCAGTGCCGTAAGAATGACAGCTTTCACGCGAGGACTGCTTTGTACAAAAGCTTAAGCATCTGGCAGAGGAGCTGGTGGCAAAGTTTTTGTCAGTCATCATTCTGGTCTATTTCTCTGTATGTTCTGTCTCTTGAGAATCATTCCTCAGAAGGCATCACCATGATTAGGGAAGCCACGTATGATATTACAAAGTGCCTATTTTCAGATTGTATACCCTTGTAAGCAATGGCACAAATATTTTTGCTGGTTATAATTTGTTAAATGACAGACTTTGTTACTTGACAGGTTCTTTGTGTTTCCTTCTGCTGTTAGAAAATGTGAATTTTAGACAGTGGAGTAATATTTTCTTTTTCTTGTAGGCCACAGACTCCTCATCTAAAGCAAGTCGATGGGGAGCTTGGGGTATCTGGGGAAAGTCTCTCCTGTCATCAGCTTCTGCCACAGTGGGTAAGTGTTCAATCAGTAAAGTACGTGGAAATACATCGTAATTGTAATGTGTCATTAGATACATTAATGTTGTCTCCTAAAGGTTCGTAGGCAGTTTTGTCCTGATGTGCTTGGCAATCTTTTTTTTTTTTTTTTCTTTTTTTTTTTTTTTTAAGTAGGAAGGACTTTCCTAAACTGTTAAAGCACATAAATATTTCTTCAGGTCAGATTATGGACCAGGTACTAGGCTTGTTGTAGAGTTATTCAGTTACCTTCTTGTGGCTTCTTCGCAGAAAGGATACATAATCTGATACAATTACTATCAGCCAAAGTCTTATGGTTTTTGAAGTCAGAACACTCCAACACAGATTCATGAACATGCATGTTTGTGGTTTATACACTATGACTTCTATCTGTACAATATGAACTCACTTCTCGTAAATCATTCCAGCTTTCATTGACACTCAGTGAAACTGTTAAGCTATCACACCAGACTTCAGAGAGTAGAACAACATATTGAAACATGGACCTTATACTCCCTCTCCTTATACTCTCATTTCTGATAGTATGTCAGTACGATGTGTCCTTTTGAAGACTTTAGGTAAACATAATCATTACACATTGAAAACTCTCACAGAAAAAAAGAGATGTGTGCAAATACCTAGTTTCTAGTGGGAAATCACGTCTCACGAAACAGCTACTAAGCTGTTAACTAATGGGTTCTCATAACGAATCCACAAAACACCTTCAAAAGATTAATCTAGGAATTAAAATTAAATGCTAGTTACTAAAAATAACAGAATCAATGGAAGTACTAGTTTTATGATCCCATATTAGGCTGAATAATTTTCCTCCTTATCCTTCTCTGTTCCATGGGCAATAAATTATTTCTGTCTATTTCTCAGAGAAGGAGGGAACTTGCCTTATCCTCTCTTCTTCAGTAACACCCACACTCAGGGGTTCATAACTACTTTTTCTTTCAGATAGTCCAACCAATTAACATATCTAATTAAATTCAGAATGGGTTTCTAAGATGTCTTTAAACTGTCATAAGTGAAGGTTGGGGCTGAAAGGAGCAGGCCTGCCCTGCCCCAGCAATGCATTTCTTCCTTCTCTTATGCTAGCAGTAGCCTTCATGTAGTGATGTGGGGAGCTGGTTTGTGGGACTGACTTTGGAAAATACAAATGTCCCTGCCATTGGCAGGGGGGTTGGAACTAGATTATCTTTAAGGTCCCTTCCAACCCAGACCATTCTATGATTCTGTCATTCTGTGATTCTATGAAATGAAGTAAGAGCTGGATCTTCAGTTGGATCGGTTGGTAAATTCTCTAATCTGGCTCACCGTTTGATCACCCGAATGCTACTGAATGGGAAATGATGGGAACACACAAAACATGCCAATGGGGACAAAGGCAGCTTAACTATCTGTGGAACTGTGTAAGTGTTCTCAACTTGTATTTAACCTTAAAGTTTAGTGCTTTTCTTTCAGACTTGAGGAATGCCCTCTGTGTCAAAAATTTTGCCCATTTTTTTCCCAAAACTGTTAGTACATCTAATAAAGGGTACTGCTTTCACAGACTTCCACAAGCCTTGCCTCTCTTACATTCTCAGACCCTCATAACAGCAGCATTCTAAAAAGAATTTGGCTTAGCATAAATAACTAAAGAAGAAAATTTATGTGCATAAAAGTAATTTTACTGTTTATCAGTTGGAATACTGTTGGAATTGTGATGCTGATGAAGTCTTCAGTTCATTTTTATAGTTGCAGCGGTGGGTTCCTTGAACAGAGCTCTTTCACATCATCCAGATTTTGACTTTGCGATAGTCATATTTATATTCTGTTTAGCTTTTGCAATAACTAGTATTCTATCAAATGTACATTCTGATGTTGTTTCTGAGTAACGAGATTATTTGTTACAAAACAGTTACTGTTCTTGCAGGCTTGCCGTGGCAATCTCACTCACAGTCTTCTGTTGCTTAGCAGTCTTGGGCTCACACAGTAATCAGTTCAGCATAACAAAGTGTATACATTTTCTGTGGGGCAGGATGGTCATAGATATTTTCTTGCCCAACTGACATGAGCTTGCCTGAAAATGGCGAATGCTGTTGGAAAAAGTTTGGGAGACAAACAAGAACATGTTTGCATCCCTCCTTAGTAAGTAAGACATACCTGTTGCTTTTGTTTATAAAACCTGCTTCAAGCATTGTATCTCTGTGGATTTCCGTGGACTTTTTAATGACATTATGTCATTTTTATATAGGCCATATAACATCTTGGTTCATATACAGTAAAATTCATGCTTAATTGGTATTGGCTTCTTAACACCATCTGACTATATCAGCATCATGACTGTCTTCACAGAGTGTAACTATGCAAACAAGTTTGTCGGCTAGGCAGCTTGACTTGGTAAGGTTGTGTGATATTGTCTATTTTGAATAGACATACCATCACCATGTATATATACTTTTAGAATTACTCTCATGTAAAAATTATCAGAGTTGGAACAGGTCAAGTTGCCTACGCAAAGGAGTATCTGCATGCAGAAAAAGAAGGTTTTAAAATTATTTTAATGTCACATGAGAATGGTTGCACTATGTCACACTGAAGGCCCATCTGCTATCTAGTTTCTGGCAGTGATCAAGAGCAACTGGGAAAGAGCCCAAAAGCAGATGTATGTAAAGCACTTCTGTTTTCTCTCCCCATTTCCTGGAATCAACTTGGACTTCCTGACCTTGGGCTCGGGGTAGGGTTGATTTCCCATATTACTGTCTAATAATTTTTTTATATTAGTTTATTAAATAAAATAGACTTTGAATTAAGCAGAAATCAAATGTACATTCTTCCATCCCATTGTCACATATTTCCCCTGTGTTATTTTTTTTCCTTATATGGTATCCTGAGTCTGATATTGGATCCTAAATCTTTAGGACAACATTTAAATTTATTTTCTGTGACATTATAACTTGGGATACTAAATCAAATGTTATAATATAGTTCACTGAACCCAAGGTAACTTGGAAGACCACATAGATAATCTTAGATGTGTTCCAGGAAATCAATGCAGCAGGTAATAGTTTATATTCCCAATATAGAGGGCTTATTTTCTAATTGTTTTTTATGGATATTCAAGCTTGATCCTGTGAAATATTTACTGTCTGTCACTGTCATAGACAGGATGTGGGACTGCATATATCATATATCTGCTTCAGTATGATAATTCCTAGCGAGAGGCAGAGAGAGAAAAAATTTGAAGTTATTGGGAATGTCTATAAGCTTTCTTCTTTTTGTTAAATATGTATTACTCCACTTCAAGTTACTCCATTTAATATCTGAGCAGTTCAACCAACACTTCATCTCCTATTCTACATCAGTAAATAGGTTTGCCATGATCCAGTCCATTTTAATGTTGCTTATTCCTTCAGTGTAGCTAATAGTATAAGTAAAGCTGCTTTCTGGGAATTAGACTTACCAGCAACACCTTTGGTATGTGATTTTTCTGTTGCTCTGTAGTTACCTTTGTACAACACAGCTGCTTGTCTGGTTAAATATGTCAAATATTTACTATTCCTTATATTTTTCTTCAAAATTGTACTCTATAAAAACAGCAGAAACAGTTTGAGGTGGACTAGATAACATCTTAAAGGCCTTACCAGATACATTCAGCTTTTAACGAACAGTATCATAGGACAGCGCAGGTTGGAAGGGACTTCGAAAGATCATCTAGTCCAGGCTTTTGTGGGAAAGGGCACCTAGGTGAGATTATTTAGTACCTTGTCCAGTTACATCTTGAAAACCTCCAGCAATGGGGACTCTACCAGGTCCCTGGAGAGGTTGTTCCAGTGAATGATTGTTATGGCTGTAAAAAATTTATTTCTTGTATTCCTCTCTCTTTAAGTCTGAGCTGAAATGGTTGTTCCAAGGACCTCAGTTTCATTATCCTTCAAACCCTGATTTAGAGCTCTGAAACAGATTAGCATTTTTATTGCATGGCTATAATTCATTTACCATAGCTGATTTTGGTTTCTAATAATAAGGTTGTTTCCATATAATTTGTATTTTATCTATCTTTAACTAACTGTGCACATATAGCCAGTGATTGTTTTGGCAATCATTTTGTATTCTAAAGAGTATGTCTGTTGTCTTTGAACTGATTTTGACATTATTCAGATCAAGGTCCCTGCCACAAGTCAGGTGTGATACTCCTTTACACAACAGAATCTGTAATGCGTTTGGATTAGTAGCAGTCACTGCCTGAACCATGCTTAGTGTCTGACACTAGATGTCACACTAAGAAAAGTTACTGAATCTGCCTCATTAAAGAGATGAAGAGTTTTCTTTTGTTTCTAAAACGTGCAAGAAGTTTGGTTTCCCCCCTTGTGGATCCACAGTGGAATAGATCCACTGAAATAGTTGTTTGGATGATGAGATGTGATCTGGAGACACAACTTGTACTTATTGTCACCATTTTACCCTCTTTCTTTTAAATTGTATTTTTTAGTAAATCAATAATTACACCATCCAGTGTTTTAGTAACCGCGTTGATAAACTCTGCTCTAACAGTGGGTTACCACTGCAGCTAAGCCGATCTGATGGCCGGCAGCCACTGCAATGTGCGGTCTTTTCCCTTGCATGTTTCTTCCTCCTCCCTGTGCCAGCACTCATGCTCCTCTGAGGTCCCAGTAATCCAGTTCAAGAAGCTAAACTGACATAAGAATAACTCTAGAGGAAAGAAAAATCCATTTTCTGCTTCTTTAGGTCCTTGAACCAGCTCACTAAGATAAGTGCCAGGGCAAGAAGTAGGGACAAATACGGAACATGAAAGGAGCAGAGCCTCTCCTACCAGCACCAAGAAGCCGTTAGATCAGCTTAGCTGTAACAGCAGACCTTTTATCCAAAGGGCTTAAGTGAAGCAAAATATATGTCTCAGTCTGTGCTTGAAGCTTGAGTCTTCCATTTTTAAAAACAGCTTTTATGTTTGAAAATGTGCCGCTTTGCGTTGTTTTTCAACGAAGCTATCTGCTAGCTTAATGAAAGTTACTGCCTTCTCCTACAAGCCTTGCCTTTCATGTGCTGTGTTGTTTTGTATGGATTAATTATGTCGTTCATAAGGTGCTGAGGTTATGGCACTCAAAAAGCTGCATTTCCAAGGAAAATCTGTTCTCTATCATGCTGTATGCGTGTGCTTCCCTCCGTGTACTTCTGGGGTTTTTTACCTCTAGTGCCATCGGTAAGACCTTCTAGTACATTTAACCACAGCCCTGAAAATGCTGCCTCTCATATGTCTGCAAATATCAGTACAGCAACTGTGTGCCTCCTTCTCTTGGAGGTATAACCTTTTATGCAAAACTATGAGAACCAAATTACAAAATGTATAAGCCCCCCCTCCTGCCGAATATGTTTAGATTAAAAAAAAAATCCCTGAAAATTAATCTGAAAATCTGTAACTCTTTCAAGAACCATTAAAGGGAATTTTTTTTTCTTAATGTTCATAGTTAAATTTTTATTTAGGACACTAATATTTGGTTATCAAGTCAAGTTCTTAAGCCAACTTATGTCAATGGAAATAATAGAATTCTTTTGCTCATTTAAAAAGTTGTGAGCAGGAGAAATGGAAAGGAACGTGACATGGAGTATCTTAATATATTAATTTAAAAGCACAATTAATAGTTATTTCAGTGAGTCCCAGGAATTGGGAGAGTAAATGAATGACTCCAGAATCTATTCATGCTGATATTTTCATTGAACCAATTAAAATGTGCAGTAGATTGGGATTAGAGAAAGCAGTGTGCTGCTTTGCAGTATCTGCATTGCAACAGATTTTGCAAAAGGCAAGAAGTTATCCAGCAATGACTTAAATCACTGTGGTGCATAACCTAGTGTGTCCTGTACAGTTGGATATACTGCTACATTTTGTAAGACATGAGATAAAATAGACAAATGTCATATTTGATTTAGACAGGTAAAAGCATTTACCTGCCTAGTCTCTCTGTTTCAGTGTAAAACATCAGGACCCCATGCAGCTTATGCTGTCATATAGAAAATTATTGTTTCTGCTTGTCTGTTCCTTAGGGGACATCTTTCTGTTTACTTCCAGATACTCCAGCTTTCTTGTATGTGATCTTTCAGTAGTGCTGCTTCACATATGTTTTCTAGAGTATATTTATTATTGAATTCGTAGAGCACCTGATGTGCAATCCATCTGGAAATCATAGAATCTTAAATGTAAGCTTTCCTTCTTCCTGCTCCATTTCAAATGGTTTTGCTGCATTTTTCTTTAATCAGATGTTCAAAAGCATATTTGTATGACTACAGATGTGCACATATATATTCAGAACACTGCAGAGCACTGGCAAATGACAGGCTATTTTGCTGCAGTTAATATAACTCAGAGAAGATGCTTTGAACTTTTCTAGTGGAAAGTGCATACAGTTGTGGGAAAGTATGGACAACATTAATGAATCGTTGTGCTTGACTTCACGCCTTAGATGTCTAGGTATCTGCCCGAGCATCTATATTAATGGCTTTTCTGAAATAATTTATGTATTTACAGTTCAGTTTAAGGTAATAAAACAAAGAAGTATGAAATTGTCATTAATACTTCTCATATGTAGTTAGGCAGATAGTTAAAGCACTCTATATTGTCCTACTGCTAGAAGTGATCAGCTTTGTGTGAGATGCAGTAACAGTGTACTGTGCAAGAAAAAATACAATGGGGTCACTGAAGCCATTTCATTTTGTGTTGGGAAGAAGTATTGCTCACCTGGTTGGTTGTTTACTTATTGTTTCGCAGCTGATGTGCAGACACTTCCAGCTAAGAAAGGTGTACTAGCTGGATCATGTGTAATGAGAGAAGCATATCATTGACATACTGATGGATATTAACAGCGTATATTAACATACTGATAGAAGCAGAACAGGCAGACAATTTGAGGGTAGTATTTTTTAAAAGCAGTGTTTTTCAGCTACAGCTGATGCAGATTAGGAAGCTATTGCCTCCTTTTGCTGACTGTCAGGCAATCCCACCCTAACATGTAGTGGAACATTACCAGTCCACATGATCTACTAGTGTAAATAAACTCTGTGTAGGAAAGCAGCAAATCAGTTCCATTCTGTCAAAATTATTCCGATAAAAACATGAATAACAGATATTCTTTACATTAAGCTAGATCATTTTAATGGAACAGAGAGTTAGGGAATCACTACATATGCACAAGGTAAAGGTGGTAAAATTCCTGTAGAAGATCAGCTACCACTGGAACAATAATTCTCTCTGTGTCATTTGACACCAACAGACTTTACAAAGTGTATTTTAACAGCAGCTTTGAGGAGAGACACTTCAGAATTTTACTTCAAATGAACAATTGAGGAGCTTAAATCCTGAAATAACTTTAAGGACCTGGATGAGTATTCCTAAAATACCTACCTAACACAGCACCTACACAGCAAACTGAAGACCAGATTCCTTACCTCAGCCCTGCAGTCACCCACAGTCCATTAATTGTGGGTTAATTGTTCTAGACTTCTGAAAACTAGATCAGGCCAAGCCCTATGGTATTAGGAGGGCCATCAATTTCTGTTTAAACTGATTGTAACAGAATGTTTAGCATTTTGAAAAGCAGAGAACTAATCTTACTTGTGCCACTGAAACAAGTTTTGGATTTCAGATCCAGTGTCATTTGTATTATATTCCAGCTTTATTGTTTCTAGTCAGTTAATATAATGGATATACTAGGACAAGTGAATTGCTAACCTAGAAAAAAATAAGGCAATTGAGATAAGTTTAATAGTTATTCTGATTGTCATAATTTGTGTAGTATAAGAATACTATGTACTGTTAGTAATAAGTTTTCAAATCGTATAATCTAAAATATGCTTCTGCTGCAGGTCATGGGATAACAGCAGTAAAGGAAAAAGCAGGAACTACCCTAGGAATTCATAACGCAAGTTCAGCATCTTCAGAAACAACAGAGCCTTCTGCAGCTGAAACACCAATTACACGTAAGTTCAAGTTCACTGAAGTGGAACAAAACTGTTTGACACTACCAAAGTAGTCCAATTTACAAAATGATCACAGAATCCAGTTTACTGTAATTTGTGACTTGAAAGTATGCTGTAGCTTGCTTTTTCTCTTTTATTAGAAGCAGAAGATTCTCTGGACCAAAGCTCTTCTGAGAATATTCCTTCTCCATCTGGATCTCGTGGCGTGTTGTCAGCTATCACTAATGCTGTACAGAATACAGTGAGTCATTTTAGCTGGCCTCTCTGCTCTAGATATTCTTCATTATTTTTAGGTGCAACTTCACTGTAGGTCACATTTAACAGGTAGGGTTTGTTAAGTTGTAGGTCTTTGTTAAAACAGTTCTGTTGTAAGTCTGTTTAGAGTCTCTTCCATGGCAAAATAACTCTCAAATTAAAAAAAAAAAAAATACAACTAAGTCAGTTACTGCTTTGGCACTAATTTCAGTGAAAAAATATGGTCTTCTCCTGAGCTATATAGAATTCTGCAAATTCTTGGGAAATCTGTTTTATAGTTGTGGAACCGTCATCTAATTTCTTTTACAGTTAAGTCCTTCCAGAGAAAGTATGATAAGATTTGTTATCATTTTTGAAGGCAGATAAAATAAGAAAATAATTCATTTGCTTATTTGAAGGCTTGTACTAAATAAACTCTGTATTGTTAGTCCCTGGCCCTTACCTTCATTTCTCTATCTAGTCTCTCATTTCATATTAGCCTTCCCAGGAGGTGGTCTGATTGCAGACTCAGTGAGGCAAAATCTTTTGTCCATGGTTCTTTTCTATTACACTCTGTATATATTTTTGATGTGTTGCACTTCATCCTTTTCTGTTTTAGCTTTAGAAAAATCCTGTACCATACTGTTTCCAAATCAATTTTTATGTCATCTTTTTCCCCAAAATTTTTTATGGACTATTACCATAGCAAATGCTTTCCTCTGAGCTTTTCAATATGGTATTTCCCTTGAAATTATAAGCGATTTTAAGCATCAGCTAAAAAAGCATAGGAGACTAACTCCCCACTGAGCATGTTTTACGAAGTAGCAGTTATTTTTTAGTGCATACCCAGTTCATCCTGAGGGCTTCATCGCTCTAATATCAAAGATTTTGGGAGCAGAGGGAGGTTCCTATAGACTATTCCTAGGACTGTTGTTACAGAATCTGGAGCATTGTAGGGCTTGTGAGAGCCGGACACCAGTAGCATTACCTGAGCATTGTAAAAGATTTTCAAATAAGAGAAATGTGCTCCTTATGCAAACCTAGAGAGGCCACCGTACCACAGTGCTGAATGTCACCAAACAAAAAGAATAACTTAAGGTCTCAGTAAGTTGCCTGTAATGCCATTTGAGACTTTGGCAGGGTTTTCCATTATATGTCAGGTTACATCAGCATGTGAGTATCTGACAGATGCACAATCCAGATTGAAATGGAAATCTTTAGCCAGTGATAATTCTTCTTCAGTGGACATGAAAAATTGTGAGGGCTAATGCTAATACCAAGGCCCAGGAAAAACAACTGTATTTCTATAGACATTTCCAGAGTGTCAACATTTTAGAAATCAGTTAGGTAAGGTAGGGCCATCCTGTTCATGATAGATTTTGGCTCCATATTATTCATGTCTAAAATATGTTCCCACAGACTAGATGCCACTTCAGATGAAATCAAAGTGGTATTATTAATAATTTTTTTATTGGCAACAGATGTTCCCTTTCCTCTGGTGTGAGTTGTTTAACTAGAAATATTTGTATACTTCATTTTTTTTCTTTTTGAAAAGGTATTCAGAACAAAGTAACATAATTTTATAGATTAGTTAAGTAATCATTAGTTAAGGCATCGAAAATCTAGGGACCTGAATGTTCAAAGACAGTGCCGGCAAAAGCAGTACTCTTTACAGTTCATGTTAGCATAAAATTGAAAGAAAATAACTGCATTGCATTATTTTACACAGGGGAAAAGTGTATTATCTGGAGGCTTAGATGCTTTGGAATTTATTGGGAAGACAACCATGAATGTCCTTGCAGAAAGCGATCCTGGATTTAAGAGGACGAAAACACTGATGGCAAGAACAGTTTCTCTATCTCAGGTTGGATTTATTTAAATACAGCTCTGTCAATGCAGTTTCAGATGCTTTATTTATTGCAGTAAATATTGGCTAGGCTTTATGTTTGCTCCACTTTCTTTTTCTTCACAGAACCACAAAAGATAATGTAAAATCATCTTCTCTGCATAATCACATGCATAGTAGCTGATTTTGATAACACAGTGTATGTGGCAATAAATCATTACACTCTGGAGACAGAAGCAAATTGTTGGTGTTTTTGTAAGAGCTGTAGATACGTATCTTCCAGCATAAACATCACTATACTACTTTCCTTGGAAATGAGTAATACTGGAATGTGGCATATGTTTCATTAGGAATTAAAGCTGTGAAACGTTATATCTTAATGTCTATCTAAACTAATGGCATTCTTACACAGTGATGACTCACCTGTTTAAAAGTTCAGCGACATGATAAAAACAGAAGTATAACTGCTGTCAGTACAAAATCATTTTAAGCTCTCTGAACACTGAGAGGAGGGAGGCTGTGGAAATCAGTAGACATTGAAAAAAACTTTAATTTAAATACATGTTTACTTCCTTGTAGAGAAAAGTAAGGTATTTTTCTTTTAATTAGGTGTTTCATCTTTAGTGTGGGTCATTGTAAGTGTAAACAGACTGGTACTGTTGTAGTAGGCCAAAAGCAAGTAACTCTTGTTCAAGCCCAAAGGGTTAAAATCAGCTTTTCAGAATACTTTCCTAACCGATATCCATGAATTCACACATAAAATCTGAGGCAGAAAGTGACATAAATCAGATCTTATGGGTCACATAACACAGTGCTTCCTTTTTGGTGATTTGTGCATAAAACTTTATAAATGATCTTCTGAAGGTGGAGGCTGAAAATTCTGCTGTCATAAGTCTTTTATAACAAATTAATACCTGAAGACAATATAGTATAAATTCTGAATGATGCAATAGCATAAGTGGTGAGAGTTCACTTGTATTCAGAGGCTTGTTTGTGACTTAAGATGCAGTTTCCATGTATTTACCAGCTTTACTGTAGCAAATTCATAGGAGAGGCCATTCCTTCCTGGGAATAGAAGGAAGGAATAGAAGATCCTATTCTATGCACTATTCTGTGAAGATCACTACAAAATGGAGTATAGTTCTGCCCCAGCTTCAGTAGGAGTCATACCTCATGAGGCCAATCTCTTTTGTCAGTCCTGCTGTCACATAAAACCGACTTTAGTATCTGCTAAAAGTATTTTATAGGAAATATTTGTGTAGGTGCATTATTTATGCAAGTCGGTAGGTAGGTCCTGAAAACAATATTCTTCCCATTTGGTGGTCTGTGGAATAGACTGCCTGACTCTTTAAGGCTGTGTATGAAATAATCCTTTTTATTTTTCTTCCATTGTAATTGGTGACTAAATTTATTATATGGTATCCATAGCTGACATTGCTTTGGAGAACATGAGCAAGATTATTTGTTTGTTCATTGGCTTTTTTTTTAAAGATGGTTAGCAGTTACCATTGGGAAAAAAACACACTTAAAATGCTACTTAAATATTTTATTAGAGAAGTTTATCCAAAAAAAAGTTAGATATTTCAGCTCTAAAATTTCAGCTCTGCAGGTGTGATATACTCCCAAATTTTATTACTACTTTCTAGGCAAGCAGAAGCAGAAAGTAATAAAATCTGTCATACCTACAGCACTACCAATAAAACAACAGGAATGATGTATATTTTTGCAGCTGTTGCGGGAAGCTAAAGAAAAAGAGAAACAGAGGCGGGCCCAGCAAGTTACAGTTGAAAGAACAGCACATTATGGACTACTTTTTGATGAGTTCCAAGGTTTGTCTCATCTTGAAGCTCTGGAAATCCTCTCAAATGAAAGTGAAGCCCAGGTACAGTATGCAGACAGTATAAATCAAAATGGTTGGTAAAAAATTGTTCTTTACATTAATTTCACTCTGCAGGTGCATGTGAAATGAGTAGTAAGTTTTCAGTTGACTTTAGGGAAAGCTGAATTGGACCCGCGGGCCAGCCCTGGGCTTTAGGAAATCAATCTCAATACATGTAAAATTTAAATCCAAGATTAACTCAAAACAAGCAACTTCACAACTACATGTTATTTTTGTTAGGACCATATATCAGCTTGTGACACTGTGCAGATGTCTTTTCAGAATTTGCTAGGAGGTTGATGCCTTTTGGTTTTGTATCAGTCACTGGTACTTACATTCAGGAATTCCAGACCTACACCTAGAGGGTAGTGAATTGAAATTAATGCCATATTGCTTATTCAATTCCTAAGTCTTCTTTATTGTGTTAGGTTTTAAATTTACATAATACTACCCCAAGATATCATTACTGGAAGCATACAAATACTATATGTCTCTCTGAAGAACATGCTAAAGTTACTAAGGCCTATATGATAAATATATTTTTAAATTTCAGCTGTCAATAGATCTCTGACAGTAGGTTAATAGAACTTTTTTAGATTCCCAGCAGTGGTATTTTGTACTGAGGCAGTTTTCTGAAAAAAATTCTTAAAAGGCATGTTTTCTTCTCTTCTGTTTTAGTAGTTATCACTCCTTGCACTCTAGGTGATTTTTAATAAAAAATAAAACATTTAAAAAAATAAGTTGGTTATTTGCTGTCACAAAAGAAGCTGATTTTAATAACAGCTAGGTACATACTGTCCACACTGGTTTTGCATTTTGCACTTATGTCTAAATGCAAAATTATAAATTCAAAAGCTATATGTGAGGTTCAAGGGCCTGCTTTTGGAAAAAAAAAAACCAAAACCCACAAAACAGGAAAGAGATAAATAGAAGACAAGCTCAGGTTAATTGCACGTGTCAACACTATTTTTTTTTACTGTTAAAAAACTTTTACTTCCTTACCACAGGGTAAGGAAGACTTCTTGCAGGTTGTTACCATGAGGTTTCTAATGTGCTTCATGTTATGTCTTAGATAACCCCTGGTTCATAGTCCTACTCACTCTAACAGGATTGAAGGCAACTGTTTGGGTCAACAGGTCCAGTTCCCTGATATATGTTCCAATACTCACAGAACATCTTCCAATTACAAACACACACACAGAGAATACTCACAGTACTATAAGCTTGAGACCTTTACTAACAGCCCAAAAGCCACACTCCAGTGGGCCACAGGAGGAGTGAAAGAGAGACTGAAGGCATTGCTAATGTCCTATGTCCTTCTAATAGCAGGGATTTAAAAATATTTCAATTTTTTTTTAAAGTTTCCATTTAAAAAAAGTCCCAGTTAATGCTGTGAAATGGACAATGCTATAACAAGGGCCAAAAAGCCCTGGGTAGTCCTCCTTCACAACCTGAGTTGGGTCTTCCAACTTTATCTTGCATTTAACTCTGAGCATATGAGCTGGCCACATCAAGGAGGAACATAAGAAAATAATGGCTTTCTCCAGTCTCTCACTGAGCCAGTCTGCACATCTGTCAAGCAAGCTTAACAAAAACAACCTTGAAACAAACCTAAAAGTGAAATTTTGTATCAAATGGAGAGAAGGCATTTCTCTCTTGGCAGAGTGTGTGATCATGGGATTTACACCACATAACTGTACTGCAAACAAACAGTGATTCGAAGAATCTGTTTCCATCCCCCTTAGGCTTGCCACACTATTAGATGTGCAGTGCCTTGCGGATACCGGAGACACCCAAAGATCTGTCAGTATGTTCTTCAGAATGGGTAGACTGGTAGACTGTCGATAATTTTGGTTGCATTTTGAAGGAGGGGAAACAGGCTCCTTTTGCAACTTCTCCTGTGAGTGCTCAGGCTAAGCATGAATTCTGCCTGTGCTCTTCTTTCCTGGTGTCTTCATCCAAGCAATCCCAAAATGCTTTTTACAGTTTGCAGTTAAACCACAGTTTTATAATTCAAAACAAATGTTCTGTGAGAAGGTAGAGACCTGATGATCTTGCAAGGCTGGTGTAATTGTTGTGTTACTCAATTAATTTTGTTGATGAGAACTAAAAATGCATCTACATAAGTTGGAAGGTTAGAGACAAGATTTGAGCATAATGGAAGTTTCCATTTCTTAGCCTCTTTTGGTATCAGGCTCAAAATTAGCACTTTAAGAAAAAGGCTCAGTTTTGTTTAGGAATTCCTTCTGTCCTTTCTTTTACAGATTCAGTCATATTTAGCAAGACTTGATGGAGAACAGTTGGAGACTGTGAAAAATGATTTAATTGCTATAAAGGAGATTTTCATTCCAAAGGAATCGGGTGATGAAGTGGTACAGGCAGAGAAAGGTAACTAGAAAAACAGAGACTTAACCTTATGAATAATCATTACTTCTGCATATAGTAGTTTAGAAAATTACAATCCAAACTAGAATTTCTGATATCTTGATACTCTTCATAAGCAAGTAAAATTAATACTCTGAAAGTACTGGAAGCTGATCCATGCTTAATTTTGAATTTATATTGTAGCTGAAGTGTGAGAGAGAAAATATAAGGTCAGGAAGTATTGTATTACTTTACTATATTGTCAGTGAAAGCAAAACAAAAATAAGAATAACCTTTTGGATAACTGAGGTTTTCTTATGGAATCTCTTTATGAAGTTGTGTAATCTGAAAGTTTAGGAGAGTTTAGCAATGCTTTTCTGTTTAGCGACTTCATCCTTACTTTGCACCCTCCCTTGCTAGATAGGGAAAAGATTAGAGTGCAATAAAGGGACTTAAGAACCTGAACTTTTTGAAGGAAAGTCCCTTTGAAACACAATGGCAAAGCTGCTTTCTAAGTATTGCTTGGCAAGATGTGGCATGTGGAGTGTGAGAAATAACTATGACACAGTGCACAGCATCAAAGAGAATGGGACCAGCATGGCAGTCCATAGGTCAGCTCACAAAAGTTACAATAAGATGGGTGGGCCCTTTGGTTAGGGGCAAAATAGGTGTTTTAAATGGGCCATTCCCCAGAACAGGCTGGGAACAGAAGGATAAGAAGTTAGCTTAAAGCCACCATAGTTCTTGTCTCCAGGCCTATGAGATCCATGCCAATCTTCTCCTAGCTAATAGGAACAATCCCTTTGACTTGACTGCTGAGTGTCTCATGCCATTAAACACGATATGGTTGTGTTTCAGAAACACAGAAATATAGAAAGATATTTCTTCCACGTCCTCTTGATCTTCTATGGGGTTCTTTGCCCATAAAACCTACATTTTGCAAGATGATGAGGTATGATTTCTCTAGCCTTCAGAAAAGTTAGAAAAAAATGTGTTAACATCCACATGTTGTATCCGGAAAGTCTTTTCTGCTCAGACTGCTCTTTCTAGCAGTGCTTACCCAATGTGCCTAATGTCTCTTATTGTTTCTTCTTGGGGGGACAGCGAGTGTTCAGTGTAGTCTTGGTGTGGTAGTTTTTTGCTGTTTCTTTCCCCTGTTACTTTTTTTTAAAACTGGGTTTGTGAGAAATAGAAGTCAAGAAAGTGTATTACCTGCTTAAGAGTGAAGATTCACGAGATGTCTGTTGCTCCTTAATTTCTGTGTGAAAGAGCTCCTTGCTTTGAAACCAGCCCCAGGAAAAGCTCTGTTTCTTGCATAAAGTGACGTTTTCTCTGTTGGTCAGTTCTGTTTTTTCAGTGAAGCACAGCTGCTGATCACACTCCTTGAAACATTAACTGTCCTTCTAAATAGGCAATGTGCACCTTAAAATCAAAAAGACAAAATCAGAGTGTGCTGCAGGTTTCCCCCAGCAAAAGCAAATTAGTCAGCACTGAAACATCTCCTGTCTGTGACAGCAGAAATAATAAGCACACACATGTTCTCTCCACCTTACAGCTGAATGGATGTTACTTCAGGCTGCAGTTCAAAATTACATACTTTTTAGTGCAGTCAGGCTCAAGATTTATCAGTATTTGAACTACAGATAAATTTGATATATTAGTATTAAGTTGGATAAATTTAATTCCACTGGAGGACATCAAAATAACAGAATGGTTAATCACTTCTCAAAGTAGCTTTCTGTTAGGGCTGAGCTGACAATTCTGTGGTCAGGCTCCTAACCTGGGTCATGTGGCCTTTACTTCTTTCTTCGGTCTCTCACTCATAATCCATAGTACATGCAACACCGCATGGAGAGTGCTCTTAACACTGTATAGTGCTTTGACACATCCCCTCTAGACAGTGGCCTAGTCTGGGTACCCTTCGCAAAATATGTTATCTTCATTAAAATCTTACCAGAGTGATTGAAGGGTTCTTATGATCCTCCTGAGTCAGGGAAAACCAACCTTTTTCCTGAATTGCTCTATGCACAGGATCATAAAAGCATTTTTATTAAGTACAGCAAAAGCATAAAGCTTTATAGAACTTAAAGAATGCTATTAATAAGCCCTTACATGACACTTGTCTGCCGTTTTTAGATAAAAACAATGTCCAGCACCTGTACATGTAATGTTGTATGTGATTTGCATGTCTGTTTCCCCTCATGCATAACAGTTTTATTGAACAGGTTAATGCTTCATTCAGACTTTGGTTTGCCAATCTTTACATAATTTAAATTGGATTCCTGTGACTTGTGCTTGACTACACTTAGTGTTCTGGTCGTATTCTATCAATAAGTTTAGCTTTCCAGGGAGCACACCTGATCTTTTAGGGTCTAGGTTTAAGTTGTTTGGTTTTATTTTTAAACTGGAATTGTTTACCTGAAATGACTTGTTGGGACCTTAAGCATATTTCTGTGGCATAATTAATATTTACACTAAGAAAATGGTCTGCATTTAATGTTAGCAAAAATTTTAAACATGATTTAGCATCCAGCATAGATAAAAGACTGTAAAGTTTAGCAACAGGTTGGCTGATCAGGATTAAATGCAGCTCATGTCGTGCTGTGTAGAGAAAGCTTCATTCTAGTATGTGTTCTTAACTCAGGTTAGTTAATACAATTAAGGTCCTGTTGACCACATTAATAGGTTTTTCACTTTAAAAATCAAGTCAGTAAACCATATGCTCTTTTAATACCTTATCTTTTATTACAGAATTAATTATTTTTGCTTAAGATAGCTAATCTAGCAAGAGGTAGCAGGCTATGTAAATTCTGTGGAGAAATTCTGAGTTTTAATCCTGCTTGCTAAACAATTTAAAACTAACTTACCTGCAGCAGGATTTTAATTTGTGCTTCCTAACTCAACAAAACTTGTATTTTTTTTCCTTTATGTAAGGAAGCTACCACCCTACAAAAGACAGAGATTAATGGGGTTTGAAAATGTTAAATCTTACCCAGGCACTGAGCAGTATTTGAAAACAAGTTAATTATCAGTTATTGATAATTTGTTACCATTTTCTTGTCATCAAAGTCAAATTATTTATATAGTGTCATTTGTCAGTGCTATATATATTCAGCAAAAAAAAAAAGACTAGCTGGGAGGAAAGACTACATTGGATTCAAGTGTTTGAAAAGGGTGGCCGTTTGTTTTATGTAAATTCTCAGGATCCCTTTTTATCCTAGACTCTGAGGATCTAATTTGTAGATGTTTGTTCTGCTTTTAGTTTCTACAGTAAACACTTTCTGTCCTACACAAGAATTACAGCAGTGAACTTTGGAGAACTGTTTTGGGAAAGGACTGGGGCTCGGCTTTGTTCTTGGCAACTTGGAAACTGGAATTGTAGGGTTATTGTGTCTTTGCTTAACAGTCAGATAGGTGCCAAATGAATAATAAAAGAGAGACAGAGAAAAGGTATTTTCTGACACAAATGTTTTCTCTCACTTTGATTATGCAACCCTTTTATGTATTTTTCACCTCAGCTTCTTTTCCTTTCAGTTGTTTATGAAATAATGAGAGGAGAATTTCTGAAAAAGAAGCTTTACCTACAGTTTGAAAGCAAATTAACAAAATATTTCAAATATGAAGTTAAGGGAGACGGTAACCAAAATGAGAATTTAATTGAATACGCTAGTTATCAACAATTTTGGTAACATTGCATTGATCCAGTGCAGCATGGTGTAGTTTATAAAACAATTGGGCCTTGTTTTAAGAACAAGTTAATTCAGTGTATCCAAGAGGTGCTGTATTGCAAAACTTGAAAATCCTATTGCCAAAATTTACTGATAAGGGCAGCAATTAAATGAACTCTGTGTATCTCTTTGGCCTGCCAGAATACATTCTTCTTGAGCTGTTCCCCAGCTGTTAAGAGGAAGGCTCAGTCTGTTGGTCATTGCAGGTGAGGAGTACTTCATGCTAAATGCTAATTTATTTTATAGCACCAAAGATGGGCACTCTCTTTACAGGCAAGGGTGAGATGTCTTTTGCTCTAGGAGACTGTAATCGGAGTGTGAGATTCCATCACGTTTCCACATGTTCCAAGGTATTGTGGACTGTAAACAGTTGTACCAAAATCTCCAAACTCATTGGAGGTAATAGCCCTCCACTTTTAAGCTCAGTAGCAAAGATTTGCATAAAAATGGAAAAACTGGCCCTACCTAATACATGAACTAAAAAAAAAGGGGGAATACAGCAAGACATGAAATTAATTTTTGAAGTAGCTGGACTTTTGCCAGGCTTATTATGGGAGGTGTAACCTTATAGCACCATCAAGCTAAAAAAAATGGTTTTGATATATTACTCCAGGAAATGTTAATGAAGATTCCAAATTCAGTAAGTGCAGATGAACAGAACCAATCAAAATACCAACTTTTACGAGCGTAGAGTATGCTAGAATATGGCAAATGCAAGTAGTCAAAGGAATATGTATAATCAAGGTGAAGTTTGAATACTAGTTATATTTATCTTTGCTCATAAATCTTTTGAAAATAAGTGCAGAATCTTTAAAGCTCATTACTCCAAAGCAGAACAGAAGACATTCTTCATTTGAGCAAAACTCAATCTTAAGATAGAAAGAAAACACACCTCTTAGCTGTGGTTTGCAGACAGAGTGATAGAGAATATGTTCTCCAGTATGTTTCCTCTCAAACTTATTTGTATCTGGCCCTGCTGTAGCTGTTATTCCTTGGCTTGAAAGAAGAGGTGAGTATCTCTTCTTCTTTGGTTATTTTGTTGGTCGTGAGGTGGGTGTCAGTCTCTTTTCCCAAGTAACAGGTGATAGGATGAAAGGAAATGGCCTCAAGTTGTACCAGGGGAGGTTTAGATTGGATATTAGGAAAAATTTTTTCACTGAAAGTGTTGTCAAGCACTGAAACAGGCTGTCCAGGGAAGTAACTGAGTTATCACCCTGGAGGTATTTAAAAGATGTGTAGATGTGGTGCTTAGGGACATGGTTTGGTGGTGGACTTGGTGGTGTCAGGTTAATGGTTGGACACAATGATGTTAAATGTCTTTTCCAACCTAGATGATTCTATGATTCTATGAGTTTTTGTCAGGTAACTAGCGATCAGGCAGCTTCTTCTCATCCTACCTGTTTTTGTGAAACTTAGTTGAATTTAGAGTGGGGTGTAAAAAGTAGCTGAATTGTCAAGCTAGCATGTCTGGTTGTACAGGTGTCTCTGTTGCTTTTTCTCTTCTGACTTTGAGCATATACACATACACACACACCCCCCTTTATTTAAAACTATTTTACTGGATGTGTTTGATAGTGTAAAATGTTATAGTGATAATACCCTAATAAAAATTGTCTTGTTTTTTCTTGCAGCAGATATGGGAGAAGAGTTTGTCAGCATGCTCACTGAACTGCTGTTTGAATTGCACGTTGCTGCTACTCCTGACAAACTTAATAAGGTTAGCACCTGTTAGTGAGCTGCCCTCTGTTTCTTGGACAAAGAGGGAGGGCTTTGTTCTGAAATCTGACATAGAGCAGTACCTGTCTCTGTTCAGACAGTTGAGAAAGCAAAGTATAGGAGGGTGGGATTAAAATGATGTGTATAGAAAAGCTTTTGTAGACGAGGTGAGATTAATAAGGCAATACAGTTGGCAACGACTGGCTAGCACAATGGGCTGTGTTAGAAAGCCTTGAATCATGGATGTCTCAGTGGAACAGAGTTCATGAACACAGCAGATTTGGTCTTCATACTGGGAACAAAGCTCAGGTTCAGAATTATTTTTCTTGCTCATCCTGGTTATTCTTCTGAGGGACTTCTCTAGACCTTCTCAGCTAGAAGCAAAGTCTTGAATTTATCTCATCTAGCTTCAATCATCCAAAAGTTAGGTGGCTAGAAACTAGTCACATCTCAAGTCACATTTTTACTGTCAGGCCCCTTTAAAGGTGATTCACCTGCTGATCTTAGGCTCAGATGAATGTTTATCCCTCTAGCTACATAGATAGACTAGCTTAGGCTTAGGTCTTGAGATATTTTAATTTGACTTCATGTTAAAAAAGAGAAATCATAAGTTACCTACTAACTGTAACAGTAGTCTGAAGTTATATAAAACCTCAAGGCTTTTCCACTTTGATCTACTTTCATGCCTGGAAAGGCAGCTGAAGATACAGGGATTTTTCTGTTTATTTTTCCTTCAAGAATTTAGGACATCTCTCTTACATCTCTTTTTTTTTTTTTTTTTTTTTTTAATACCACCTTCTTATTTTTTTATTTGGGAAAATTATGTCCATGTAAATTCCTTTGAAAAATACTAGTAACTTCAGTATTAAAACCAACTCTTATGTGTTGGTTAGGAATATTGTACCTGTACAGGAGTTATGCCTGGCTGATCCATCTTTATGCAATCAGAAATGCTTCTACCTACAGTTTCTTAAAGATACACTTAACTAAATGCTACACAGAAGCTTGATATGTTTAAACTTCTGAATGTAAAAATGAAGTAATTAAATGTATTGTTAATTAATGTTCAGGAACATCATTTGATGTTCCCTATTTGAACTGAACTTTGGGGTTGGGTTCTTTGTTTGGCAGGCTAGGAAAAAAGCTCATGAATGGCTGGAAGAAACCAGTTTTTCCACCCCAGTAGACATAGAAGAGAAGCTAAAAGAAAAACCTGGAGAACCTTGTGAAGAAAAAACTGAAAAAGAAGATAAAATTGACAGTGATAAAAAAGAAGTAGATAAAAACAAAACTGTGGAGGTAAAATAGCTTTTGGAGGATAAGTTTCATTAAGAAAATTGTCATACTTTGTTTGATAAGATTACTTCTTTATCTTTGTGTGTTGGTTTTATATGTTGTCCTTTTTAAACTCGTGGAACTATTAAGAAATATTAATATGTAGCTATTCACTGTAGAACCAATAGAAAGCTAACTTACATAAATATTTTTACTGTTAATCTGTTCCCATAAGTAAATATCAAAGTAGCAGGTCCTCTGCCTATCACATTGTTTTTATTTTTTATATCTATGTTTTTGTGTGTATGTATATGTATACACAGTGTACAGTGAGCTGAGGGATTCTGTAGTGTAATGTCGATAACACACTGAAAGTTATATCTCAGCACTCTTTGGCACCTCTTTTTCCCAGTGAGAATATATGGAAAAAATTCTCAAACTTTATTTAAACTCCTAAACAGTTTAAATCACAAACAAGACAAAACAGGAATATTACTTAGGCAACTCACAAGTGTTCATTCTTTTTATGAAAGATAGCCCTTAATGCAAAAAGTATGGTGTCTGTTTAGATAATCCCTTTTGTTGATAAGGTTAAATTGTGACTGAAAATTTTACGCCAAGTTATAGAAGTATTTCTTTGTCAAGATTTTTTGAAGGAATTCTAATAAAAAAAATAATCTGTCATGTTCCCTTACGAAAAAGGTCCAAAGAAGGAAACAGAGTTGCACTGTATACATTACAGATTTTTATGCAATTGCAGATTTCCAGCTGGTATCAGCTTGTGAAAGCTGTAACGCCATAGTGCTAGGTAGAATTTTTTATTATTACTGCTAAAAGCCACTTTTTTATTGGGAGTATTATCCATTTCTACTCTTGGCTCCGTATGAAAGTAATTATGACTTATTCCAGAGTTAAGGGATTTGTATTTGTTAGGACTAGGTTTAAAAGTGCTGTTTTAGAAAATCCAAGAGCTGACCTAGTTCCCATCCAAATAAACAGTAGACTTGTTCTTACTAATTTTTCAGGATGAGTACAAGGTCTGTATTTTATAATTTGTGGATATTTCATTTTTCAGTATTTTTTGGATGGCATTATGGCTAATGTTACTTCACTATGTATGTGGTGGTATTTCCAGTTGGGGTGGGGAGGGCTCATAGGTTTCAAATTTGTTTATATGTATGTATCTATATGTATCTTTATCAGTGTTGTTATTTTTGATTATATTATTCCCTGGTTTTAATTTAAGGAAATCTACATGCTGTCCATTGAAAGTCTGGCTGAGGTAGCTGCTCGTTGTATTGAACAGCTTCATAAAGTAGCAGAATTAATTCTACATGGGCAGGAAGTAGAAAAAACAGCTCAAGATCAAGCAAAAGTACTGACAAAGTGAGTATTATGTATTTCATATATGAACATTTGACATTTGCTTAAAGCTTATGAAGTTCTGTTCAGCTTTTGGCACTTGAAGACACAGTAAGTTCATGGATCAACAAACAGCATTGGCTTTAGGGGTCCTGGTGCTATATTTTCTCATGGAATCAAGTTATATAGGCTACCTGTCATTTTTTGACATGGCTAACATAATGTATGTCTACAAAAACATGACCTATTTACAGGCTGAAAGTTGTTTCTGCTCCAGCAAGTGAACGTTTATCCTAATTTTGGGTTGCATTTCCTGTTCCCTCTGCAAAAGATGCTGTGCTAGCATATACAAAATTTGCTTTTAGAATGCATAATGCAGTCTTATTATATCCCAGTAGAGTTTATAGTGTTATTATCTAGTGTTTATCTGCCCTGCCAAAAATATACAAAAATCAATCTGTAGTTCTAAATAGTCAGACCACATTTGTCTGCAAATTTGTAGTAAACCATGACAACACATACATACACGCAAGAACCCAGTTTATCTAGTGGAACTCAAAATACATATCTCAAGCTCACTGTTGCAAATGATTTTACTAGTTTCAGTGGGCTTTGACATTAAGATATTGTAAGCACTTGAGTCCTCAGTAAGTAAAGTATTTAAGCAAGTGTTTAAGAATGCTAGT
Source organism: Pterocles gutturalis (assembly GCF_000699245.1). Lineage (NCBI taxonomy): Eukaryota > Metazoa > Chordata > Aves > Pterocliformes > Pteroclidae > Pterocles > Pterocles gutturalis. Next base: position 34,665 of record NW_010118485.1, on the reverse strand, counting down.
AACAATAGCAAAGTCCATAGGAACACTTCAGTCTAAAATGACGTACTCAAGTATTTTTCAGAGGTAGAGCTAAGGTATGGTGCAGCTTGCAGGATGAGGTTCTATATGATGCACTTGTGAAAGATTAGCAAAAGAGTGAAAGATCTAGGAGCAGAACTAGATCTCCTTGTTCTCTCGTATTTTAACCACAAGGATGCTTCCTCTTTCAGTAGAGGAGATGTTTTATTACTCAGATAGGAAACTTCTCACTGTTCTCCTTAACGTTTGATTTATTTACGACAGTATTTCTAGGAGTTGTGTTGCTTCAGTCATCAGAAAAACAATAGTTAAACTAGAAACTAGTTTAGAATTTTAAAAAATTGAAACATTGCCCTATCAAAAAAGAAAAAAGACTAGTATTTGAGCCAACATGACATCATTTTGCTGCTGTAGTCAACAATGGGTTTTTCAGTGAAGGAATATAAAAACTGGTTCATGAACAAAGGTTACCCCAAAATATTTTGAAAATTACTAACAGCAAAATTGTCTTACGAACCATCTTGGCTTCTAAGATGAAGTTTGTGCTTGGGAGAGTCACAGGGTTTTTATCCATTGACAGAACAAGGATGTGTTTTTATATTTGTCTCTCTTTTTTTTTAAACCAGTTTAACAAGTGCCATGTGCAATGAAGTTTCATGTTTGTCAAAGAAGTTTTCCGATTCTTTAACAGCAGCTGGGGTAAGATAACAGCATTTTCTGTAGCATTTGGGCTTTTTTAAACATAGTTCACTTCTTAAAACAGAAATTATTACCTGAGTCCAGTGACTTTACATGAGGTGCTAGCAAACAGGGCACTTCTTTCCTCAGATCAATAACACAGAGTATTTTTATGGCAGAATCCCTGTTGCAGAGAAAGTTTATAAGCCTTGATAGGCTGCGCTGCATCCTCTGCCTTCTAAAATCTGTCTTTCTAGATACCATTTTCCATTTTTCCTGAACACCACTCAGCACGTCTTGTCTTCCTGTACTGAAGGGTCCCCACATTTGAAGTCCGACAACTTGATTATTTTCTTCGCCTATCCCTTTTGAATGTATTTGTCTAAAAGTCATTAACAGATAACACTTCCAGTACTTTAAGATGGTTTTACTAGCTGTCTTCTTAGTCTTTGCTAAATCCCCTGTCCTAGGGCCACTGTGTTTTCAAAAGGTTTAAGAGGTTATAAAATCTGTCTGGTTGTCCATCTTATATCTCAAGATATTCCATTTAGGAACATCCATTTATCTGTGAACCTCTTTGCCTGAAATAGTGTCCTGCCTTTCAAGATGTTTCAAAGGTGACTGACATCTGAGTTTTCTAGGAGGATCCAGAGGCAAAAATTGTGCTGTTGCTAAAATTTTTCTGGAAACATCAGAGAAGAAACTCTGTCTCTCCTGATTATTCTATGAAAGTGTGAATGTGCATCAGCGGAAATTTTCCCAGTTCTCCCATGAGCTCTTCGAGCACACCTTTGAGCAATTTTTTTCAGAGTTGTTTATAGAGAACATGATTTTATTGTGTTGCTTTGATTCTGAATAATTTACATTCCTTCTCATTATTCTGGGGGAAACTGCTTATTTTCCATTATGGAATTGTATTTTATCATAGAATCATTGAATGGTTTGGGTTGGAAGCGACCTTAGAGATCATCTAGTTCCACCCCCCATGCCATGGGCATGGACACCTCCCACTAGCCCAGGTTGCTCAAAGCCTCATCCAGCCTGGCCTTGAACACCTCCAGGGATGGGGCATCCACAGCTTCTCTGGGCAACCTGTTCCAGTGTCTCACCACCCTCACAGTAATTTTTTTTTCACAATATCTAATCTAAATCTACTCTCTTTCAGCTTAAAACTGTTACCCCTCGTCCTATCACTGCACTCTCTGATGAAGAGTGTCTCCCCATCTGTCCTGTAGGCCCCCTTTAAGTACTGGAAGGCATTTGTGTGGACACATAAGAACTTGACCACAAAGACACTTCCCACTGCCAAAATACTCTCTAGAAGAGAGTTTTAGGAGGGCAGTCTGGCTGATCTTTAAGTGCTGTGCCATCCCTGTAAGCTTTTGCAGAAGAATGTGTGACTTTTGCTTACCATGATCAGTAGGAAAGTAAGGAGCACCTGTCACACAGGACTGTTGAAAATCTACATCTTCCTGCATGTCCCAGTGGTTCAACTTCCTCCTTAATCTGCCAACAGCATCTGGGTTCATAAAGACATCCAGTGTCCTGTAAAGTGAATTAACTTGTGGGAAACTGAGAAATGGCTTAGAACAGAAAATACTTTTTTTTTTTTTTAATGTAATGCCATCCCTACAGTTATATCTGTGTAAGTCAGACATTCGTTGTAGTGCTGGCTATACCCATAATGTCAGCAATGTTTCTGAGTGAGCAGTAATGCAGAAGTAAGAAATAACAGCTTTACTTGCTGTGCAAGATTTCTTTCAAACTTGTAACTTATTGATTCATATAATCAATAGTATTTAATTGATACTGCTCTCTGTTTCAGTTTATTGACAATCAGCTAAACAGTGGACTTCGTAATGTATTTTCTAGTAACTGACAGTCAAATTGTTCTTTTCTCTAGCCACCTTCCCTTTGTTCTGCCATCTCTCTCCAAACTAAAATTAAGGTGGTTCATGTTTCTTTAAATCTGCCATATGAAAGCTACATGGTTGAAGTAGAAATCCATCAGTTATATTAATCAGTATTGTGTTTCGTGTGTACTGATAAAGTCCATCATTCAGTATTGAAAGCAACTCTTGCTGGAGGTTGCTGTCATTCTAAAAAAAACACAATGCAAAGAACAGTGAGAATAAAAAAAGGAAAGAACCTTTGCCATTTTAAAAAGCAGAAGACATGACACATCTTGGCTTTCTAGCCACTAGTAGTGTCACTACTCATTGTACCCATCATTATTCCTATGTGGTGGATGAGAAAAATGCTGTGCATGCTGAGCTATATTAACTGGCCAGCCTGTGTTGTCTAGCTCCAGTTTGGGCATCTGAGTTTCACCTGTTTTTCCTTCTGTAGGGGAGCTAATCTGGGCCTTTCATTTCATCCTAACCACAGATATTTGTGAAACTTCTAAGAACTTCATTTTCCTTCTGACCTGTATTTTTCTTTCTTATTTCCTTGAAAATGAGCAACGGGTTAAAAAATTTTGTAGGAGATGAAAAGGGCACCGACAGACAGGTGGACAGACAATGTCATCACATAAATCTCACATCCAGGGCAAACCAGGCAATTTGAAACTCTGTAATACATAAACTGATGAAAAAGTAAAACCCTGGGCCTGTATTAGTTCATTGTACTCAGTGATAGAAATGCGTAGGGTCTACTGAAGTGTGTGTGAAGGGTAGACACAGTTATCAGGAGTATTGTGATAAACAGCCCGAGTAAGAATCAAGGTGAAGCAAGACCTTTATAGAATTCATAAAACTACTTCTCAGGTATCAATATGTTTCTGTTAAATGTATTTCTTCTCCTGGTGTTTCATTCTATTTTCCGGTTTACAGAGCAGTATGAAGGCAGAAGTTCTTAAACCCATCATCGACAGTGTGCTGTTAGAGGTGAGCCTTCACTTTTTTCACATTAGGAAATGTTCTAGTAAAATTATTTTGAAATGAAACAGTCACATTTATGTCTGCAGAAAGAACTATATAAAAAGTAACGACAATATAATTCTGGCTGTTCAGTGCCCGCTCATAAACCTCTCGTTTTTGTGTTCAGCCTCTCCCACAAATACTATAATGGTAATATTGCATTTACTGAGGATTCTTAATAACTGTATGACTGAAGTGAGACTGGCCAGCTCTTAAATTCTGCTGCTGTATTGGCTAGAGTACAGGAGATAATTTGTAATGTGCTGTTTAACCATTTTCTAACCCATTCATAAATTGCCTGGGATAAGTCTATTCTTACTGTTCCATCACCTACTTCAAATATTGCAAAGTATTTGTGATACACAGATAGTTTCAGACTATTCTGTTCTTTAAAATTTCAGTTTCAGGTATGCTACAGTCCTTCCCATCTATACGCATTTAGATTTCTACAGCGGTTCACAGTCTAGCACCAGGCTTGGTCAGCACATGCATAACCACGTGTCAGATGTCACCAAAATGTTAATGAGTGATTTCTTTTATTAGACACTTTGACCTATGAGTGACCTCTTCTATTAGGCACCATGAGCTATTTTTCTTCAGAAAAGCATAGTGAGTAAAATGTGCCTCAGTTTTACGGAGAAGAGAGATGAAGGGGGAGGAATATGCTCATAAAGTACTACAGTGTGTACTATCTGCAGCATGAATTTTTTTTAACTCTGCTAATTAGATCACACTTCTCTTCAAATATAAATAAACGTATAGTAGTGACTACAAATAACAGTTGCATTCCCTTTAAAATGAGGAAAAGATTGTTTTACAAAAAGGAATTTTGCACTGAATTAACAATACCTTTAAGGAAAATCATAGAAAGCTGAATAGAGCTGTGGTAAAGATTACATTTCCATTTGTTATAGGGTAAATTTCCTGTTGCAGCTGACATATCTTTCTGTGCCCCAGGAACTGCAAAATCTGGGAATGTTCAGAATTATGGAATATAATGTTTTGTTCTTCTTACATCCCATATATGTATACAAATATGTATTAGTACAGCCTAGGTTCATGGAGAATTACAGGCTGCTATCCTGTTCAGTATTAGAAATTCCAATAATAGTACTACATGTTAAAACCGTTACAGTAATTCAAACTGTTAATTTCAGTGACACTTCTTCCACCTACAGCAAATTCAGAATTAGTTCTGTTGACAGAGAGTCTAGCTGGTTTGTATTTAAAAAGTCAAATCTACTTCTGAACACAGTGGCATTTCATGTACTCACATTACAAACAAAACTGTCCAAGAGTTCAAACTGAGCAGAAAACAGATTTTTATATAGTGATTCAGGCTGTCCTTGTTAGCTGTAAACTGTTGTAATTTACCATTTTTGTTATGTACAGGTTCTAAAATCTCGTGTGAATACTTATGCTAATATAGCATGATGCAGATGTTAAAAAAAAAAATGTTTATTTAAAAAGTCCAATGTAATTCCCGAAATACATGGCAACTGTACTGATGAACCACGTGTTTTCTCTCCCTATTAGGGTTGCAACAGTACTACTTATATTCAGGATGCTTTCCAGCTGTTGCTTCCAGTTCTGCAAATTTCACATATCCAGACCAGTTGTTTGAAAGCACAAGAGTGAGAGTTTCCCAGCAGTTGTTGCCACGGGGCTTAACAGAAACCACAGACCTAATGTCTTCAATGTTTGCCGGTAGAGGAAATGGTATGGGAGATGTCTGGCCACTTAGAGACCTTTGAAGACACTAAACGCGGTTTTGCACATACAATATTGAACAGCATTTTGAAACTCTTTCAGACTTTTAGACTTTAGAAGTAGTTAGTGAAATGAGTAATTTCTTTTCCATTAGAGTATATCCTTTATATTAATTTAAACTGAAGTTTATTAATATTAGCATTGACTTAAATACGGATTCAAAATCTTGACCCTTTCAGTTGTAAGCGATGTATAAAGCAAATGAGAATGTAAAGTTTTTTAAAACATTTCAGCCCAAATGACGATTTCCCTTGTTTGCATTTTAGCTGTCAGTTAAAAAGGTATATTTCAAAAGTTGGTTTCAGTATTTAATTTTGGCCAATGTGAACAAATTATCGTAGTGTTCTGCTTGTTAAATATTTTTGACAGTAGCAAATAATAACATCATAATAATCTGTACTGCTTATATAACACTTTGTGTTGAAAGAATTTTACAGTAATAGGCATTAGTTTACTAAATTAAAATTGTGGAGAGTATGCATACAGAATTATATTCAAAAGAAATTTTCTGAGACAGTTAGAAATACAGGTAAAGCTCCATTTGCTGACCCATAGTTTTATAATCATTTATGTCTATTTCTTAACTCCAGAGACTGAACAACATTGCAGGCCAAAGTAATTTTTTCAATATGCAAGGAACAGAAAAGTTCCCTTTTGTTTGGCAGTTGAAACACCCCCAAAATAATCTCCTCTCACATGTGTCACCAGGTTAGCACTTAGGGGTTTACTTTGGGCTTTAAACATTATGAACCTTTTTATCAAATGGAGTTACTGACAATTCAGAAATACAGGTTTTGGGCATAGAAAGGAAGTTGTGAAAAGGAGTTACTAGAGAATTGCTTTGAGTAGGGAGGTTGTATGTCAGTGCAATCCCCTTTTCTCCGAGGCAGTAGCTAGACAGTGCATAAATGAGCAGCGGTGATTCATAATAACACTAGCAAACGTGGTAATTTATCCATATCCTGAGCTGTGAACCTCAGAATTTGTTCAGGCTAGTTTACCTCGTAGACAGGAAGAACCTTCCAATATTTTATGTAGCCTCTCTCCTGGATTTTTATGTTTATTATGTTTATTTAAGCTATTTTGTATTTTTTTCCTCTTGATAACACTCATGAATTGTATTTAAATGCTTTTTAATTGTAGTTAACAACTGAATATGTTTAATCATAGAAGCACAGCTCATACATTGTAAAATTAATGAAAGAGCATGAGGAAAATACTATCCTGTTTGTCAGAAATGAGAAACCATGTATCCGCTTTGCACATGGTAACTTTTTCGAGTCCAAATAAGAGAGGACAAAAAGGTCTGTTTGTGTCTTACGCTATTGTGGTCCCTTTTCTGCTGTCATGCACATTGTGATTTTTCCATCTATTTAGAGACAAAATTTTTGCTATCCCTGAAGTAAGATTTATTACACAGAATCTATTTTCTGTCATAATTTAACAGATTTGGGATGCCTTTTTGGGTAAGTAGAAGGAGTACAGTCTTCAAATCCAGTTGCACAGAATATAAAAAAAACCCAAACCTATAGCAATGTGAACAAAAAGAAGAAAGCCCCTTGGAAGCTGAAAAGGCAAACAGAGCTTGGCATTCATTGGTATTTATGCCATATTGAACAGCTAACAATACTACAACGTGGGAAAAAAGAGGGAAACGGGAAAATGTAACTGGTAAGCAGACCCACTAGCCCAAAGGCAGGATACAGCTGCCACCAACTGGTGCATCCATGACACTTCCATCTGGCATTGCTTTATTCCTGAAAGCGTCTTTGCAAAAGTGTATTACAAAGTAATGTTTAGTTGATGCAAAAACACTGCATCGTACCCAGTGCTTCTCTGGCTTCTACACTTTGGGGGGGAATAAACATGTTTTTCCCTACCAGGCTTCTCTGGCTACTGGAGGGGACACCCACTTGTGCTCACTTGACCAGAGGTCATTCTTGCATACACACTTTGACCCAGAAAAACGGCTCCTCAGTGCAGATTACCGAGGACCGCGTACTTGCTCCATACACTTCATCATGAGCGGTTTTCAGTATTAAAGATCAAGACATCAGTGAAAGCATTCAGTAGCTTGTAAAAAGGCCTAGTTGTTTGAAGTGGTTTTTTCTGTTGTTCTGTGCTGGCAAGCAGAATATAATACCTGCTTAAAACCTTGATTATTTTTCAAATGAAGACTGTCAAGAAAAGTCTAGTGTTTCCACCTATCAATCATTACTTCCTGGATTTTTCTTAACTTTAATTTCATCAAGAAGCCTTTCTGTCCACGCTGGAGTAGAGCTCTGCATCAGGTATCTGTAACCATGGTATTACTGCCAAATGACTCATAGAACATAGCAATGTCTGTTTCATATTGTTCCTATGCTGGGTTAATGTTTTGAGACATAAGTGATTTTAGTTGCTTTTTCATATGGATCTTTTTTTTTCTCTGAAATGTGGTGCAGAATATACAGTGTTAAAACTGTCAGAAAAATGTGTTGACTAATAGTGGTGCCTTTTAGCAGAGGCTGAACAGTATTAGAAGCCTCAGGGGATAATGTTTGAAATCGTTGAGTGGCATTCTTAAGACAAAGATTGCTTGTCTGAGATATTCCTTACTAGAAGTTTCAGTCTTGCTTAAATTATGTATGTATTGAATAGAGTACCTTTGCCTAAAGTAAAAGAAGCTATAAAAAATAATGTGTGGACTTAAAGTATTTGCATCCATACAGGGAAGGGAAATAGAGCAGAATATAAGCATAGGGATACTCCACCTGATCTCAGATGCAGTCATCTTGTCCTAGGAAGACTGAACGTTATATCTTTAAATCAATTTTACATAAATAATATTTCAGTAGAAAAGTACTATGTGGATGTAACCATAATATTTTTTTTACACTGGTTTGTATTTTTCCATCAATTGAATAAATCATTTGAGATACTGAACTTAGTATACTAAAAAGCATGTTTTGAAGAATAATGTCATGGGAGGGGGGTGCTCAGTGAAGTATTTCTGATTTTGTGATTTATCTTTGGAATGATGAATGTGATTTTTCTGAGAGTCTGACAAAAACAGACACTGCCATAAACTTTTAAGGGAGACTGTTCTCTTTCATCACCAGCTTTTTTCCAGTTCAGTTCACCGAGTGTGCCTCAGCACTTGTTGAACTACAAGGTTTTAAGTACTTATTTAAAAAATAACCTAGATTATTAAAATTACCTGTTCTCTTATTTTGGTTTTCATGACATTCTGCTCAGTTTTGAGCACACCTTTCTATGCAGAGACAAAGGAGGCAAGCTTTTGCACTAGGTTGGGAAGTTTATCAAGAGGAAACCTCAAGCAGTGTCTGTATACCTGCAGCCTTGCAGATGATCCACTATTACAGGTCATCAGTGAAGGATGAGCTAGAAGTAAACTATTAGCCAAGTCATTTGCTGTATTTGTTAATTAAAGATATTTGGGTTTTGGGGTTTTTTTCCCCTAGGCAAACAAAACAAAGCAAGCTGTAAGTTGTTTGCTGCTTTTCAGGGTAAAGTCTAATGTGTAAACATCTCTTCCCCATTATTTGCTCCTACACTTCAGCATCCGTTGCTTGAGAGAGCTAAACAAAAGAACTGTCTCTTCCGCTTTTTTCATGCTGCTCAGATCACCCACTGAAGCCGTTAATACCTTCCTCTGAAATGTGCCTCAATCATATAATAAAAAATCACAATCATTACAAGTTGAGATGCTTTTTAATGATGTTTCCAGTGGCATCCACCAGTCAGGATTCGTAACAACTACAAGGAGTCTGAAACACCACAGTGTTTTGAGTGACAAATACAGATTTTCACCTTTTTTCTGATTGATAAAAGTGTTTTTTATCATACAAGCAGTGAGCCAGCTCATAGGTGAAACAGCTTTGAAACATTCCACTTCTATTTCAAATGACAGCCCTGTCTCTTCTGTTAGTCTCAAAAAATGTAAGAGTGGAAAAGGACTTCCCTGAGTTCTTTTTAAAACTATCTTGGAGCAAGGCTTAATGTGACACCATGAGCCAGTCTGACCTGCTTTGAAATTCTTACAGTCTGACTGGAAAGCCCTCTGGACTCTAAACACTTTCTGTCTCAGGTCAACCTTTGTTGCTGAGAATATGAGGACATAGCTGCTTTTCATGCACAACCTGTACATTTTCCATGCTCTGACTCCTGCTTCAGCATTCATATTGACAATGGTGTGCAGTTTTAGAATTAAAAAAAAAGAAAAGAAAATGTCAAAAATGGAGTTGCATTAAAAAGATGGGAGAGGGAAAGTTATTTTCAAAGGACATAAAAGGATATGCTCTCTGGAAATAGGAACAATTTTCAAGGTTGGATTAGAGAAAAGGCTCTCAAAGAGTTTTTCTGCATTGTTCAGAATAAACAAGAGATGACACCTGATTAGTTCCAGCAGAACTGGAAAAACTGCACTTCCGAAGTAAAACGAAAATCTGCATTAATTTGAAGGAAGTAAGTCAAAGATAAGAACATTCAAAGAGGAAGAGCTCAAAGGAAAGAAGACAGCTAATTTGATCACTACAGATCTGCAGTGCTCATTCTCCCTTTATTGCCTGCACCCCAAAAGTCACTGAGCACACATCTGCTAAGAATTTATTATTCTCCCCACTTTGATCACCTTTTCACAGCTTTCCTTTATAGTCTTTCCAGGAGGTGCTCTAGTAGACTCAAAGCAGAGCACTAGCTATTCATTCTGCCTTTCAAACATCTTACCCAAGGAGTGGAAGAATATTTCTTACACAATCATGTGCAAAAGGAGTCTGAAAAAACTGCAGCAAGGACTAATCATAATTCTTAGTGAACTGAATTTGCTGCTGCTGTGAAAAGGAAGATGTGAAGACATTACTCAAACAAGTGTGTGCTATTTCTCTTCCGCACTGCAGGGTTGAGGCTGAAAGGCATTCCACAAAAGGTGCCAGTTCTGGAGTCTGATAGTGTCACCTAAATGAAAGCCAGAACACTGGGTAGTTCTAAAACTTTAAACACCTTCAGAAACCTCTCAAACCATTTACTAGACTTGTAAAACTGCAGTCGTACTCTTCTTGCCCTTGCTTATCTCAGACACTGTAACAGCAGCTTTCCTCCAGTTCCCTTACCAGTTCTGCCCCATGTCCATTTTGCACATTTCTGTGCACCTGTTCTGCCTTCCCTACCAGTTTTGTTCACTGCACTCTCCTCCACCTTCATGTCTCCTTCCCCCCACTGGTCCCTGAGGTTCTTCCCTCCTGCCCTTCATTGTGTGCTTGAGTGGCTGCACCAGTATATCCTTTGTCTCCTCACATGTTCAGTTTTGAAAAAACAGAGATGAAGACGGGGTTCAGAGGACATGGGAGAAGAGAAACCCAGAGGATCTCAGGAGAAAATGGGGAGACACTAAACCGCTTGCTTCTTAGCCCCTTCCTTCCTCCTCTAGTGTAAGGAGGTTGGACTAGAGACTATCTGAGGTGCTTTTCAACCTGAGTTACCTTAGGATCACTTTTTTTCTTACTATTCTGACAAATGTCTCCCCATTCTCCCACTGTTTCCTGTAGTTTGGATCATACTTGCAAGACCAGGTAAACTCTACTCAACAGAGATTAAAAGCTTATAGGAGCCTTTTGGGTTTATTTGTTTTTGGTGTTTTTAAAGGTAACTTGGAAGATGGAACCTTCCAGGGTAGTAAAACCACTTAGAGAGCTGTGGGATAACTGTGGGTAATAAAATAGGAAGTCACAGTTTAGCCATGCAAGGAAAAGGAGGAGGTTATAGACAGCAAGAATCATAGAATTAAATTATAGGAGAAAGGAAATGAAATTGGGGTCAGAAAGAGCAGGGCTGTCCCTATCAACAAGATCGCTGGATTACTGAAGGGGAAGAGTGATAGATAGTGCCATCATTTGAAGCATTTAAACACTGACTAAAATGGCCTTAGCAATTCTTCCGTGATTTGAGATAGATATGTCTATCTGTAAGTTGCTGTTCTATAGTAAGAAGAAAAAAAAAAAAAAAAAAAAAAAAAAAAAAAAAAAACCAAAACAGAAACAAATTGTGAGAGGTTTATTTTATACACTGTATTTAAAAAAAAAGCATTTCTGAAAAGCTTTAGGTTATTGCCACAGATAAGCAGTAAAGCCTCAAAAGCCCCCAAATCAAGAAAGTCGCTATTCTTCTCTGATTTTTAAAGATGGTAACAAACAGTAGAAACAAATGCTTCAGACTTATCCAACTAAATATAAAAAAATCCATATGGCCTCAAATCATTCAGAAGCTAATGTTCACAACTATTCCTATTAAATCTGAACTGCTTGGTGCAGTATAATGACTGAAGAAGCAATTTCAAAAAGCTTCAGGAGGGAAAAGCAATATAAATGTAAGGGATGGAGGTTATGAAGTATTAACATGATGCTAAATTGCTGCATATCATATTTGCAATGGGCAGTTTACAATCTGTTCATCCTGATGGATTTAGCACAAGGGAGTCTGAAGCCCTGGCTCTGCAATTTCTGTCTCTGCCTAGTAATTGATGGTTAAATGGTTCCTACAAATAATGTGTTAGTACCGAATGAGTTTGGGACCCTGCTCAGCCCCAACAGCTCCATTACTATAAATGGAAAGTAAGGAAAAGTTCCAGGAGATAATGAGTCTGAATACTAATTACCTAAGCTAGTACAAAAGAGAGAAATGCAATTTATCAAAAAGTATGAAACCCTTCTGGTGTCTTAATGAGTTATTAAAAAACAATAATAATGATTTTGTGGTTTGAAGACAAATTACCATTTTTCCACATTTTCTTTTCTTTATCCACTAAGATCTTGCAGAATTTATGAAGGTCTTCCTGGTTTACTGCAGAAATTAAAATGTAGAACTCTTTCCTTTTATGATCCTTCAGCCAGGAATTGTATTTTTAAAGCATCTTAGTCACCTAAAGCACTAAACAGGCTGAAAACTGTGCTTGTTTCATGAACATAGATGGTAGTTTCTATCTTTAAACAGTCTTTCTTATCGTATGGAGAATACAAAATAAATTCCTTCTCACACAGAAAATGAAATTATTGCAAGGATGATCTCATATCCATATGATTAAGTATAAATTCTGAATGAACTGAAAATAGATGTGAAATCTATACTCTTCTACTGAAGTTGATTCTACAGCAAAACATGTTTGTCCATCATTCATATTTTCTTAATACCAAATAATTCTGATGATAGATAAAATGGAGCTTCTCCACTAAAATGCATAGTTGGCATTCTCATGGGAAGATGGGTAGCAGAGCTCCACAAACTGGAAACGGAGATGCCTTCTTCTGTGGTGTGTGATGTGCCTTCTTTCATCCAGCAGTAATCATATTTCATGTGGCAACATCTGAAAATAAAGAAAACAATATCAGAAAATAGAGGAGGTTAAAAAAGCAGACTTTTCCAATTTATCTTAAATGTAATTTTTTGGACTTTCACAGTAATGAATTCTCCTCTTTATTGCAAAATAAAACAACAGTATTAAGAGGCAGACAAAATAGCAGATACATGTCAGATTGGAGCAACAGACCTACAAAGGGTACCTGCCAACAGGATGGTGTTTAGGTACCTGCCCCACGAACCAGAGTGAGAAGCACTGGACCTTATCTAGTGAAGCTTGGCAACCGAAGGGTGAGCAGAGCCCCAAGCTGCCTGGGAGAGCATTCACCACATCCACCAGGCTGAAGAGCGCCAGTAACGATGTACTTGAAGTGTCTCTGACTGGGTTCCTGCAGTGTCTCCATCTACACAGGGTTCAGTCTGGAACTCTTTTAAAGGTGGGTGGTGACTGATCTCTTTCCTTCATATAACTGAGCAGGCTTCACTCTCTTCTTCACTCTTGGCAGCTAGATGAGGGGAGGAGTGTTTTGTGTGATGTCTGCCTCCACTCCAGAATCTCTTGCTCTGTGTTAGCTCCTGGGCATCTCTTCATGCACTCCACCTTCAGCAGAGTGTTCAGAAGTAAATCCGGGGTATTAACAAGGTCTCTTGCAGCTGAGGCAAAATAAACTAGATTATCCTAATGGGTAAAAATAAAAATAGATCAAACCAAAACCACCAGCTGGATGGAAGAATTTGCAGACCTGTGCCCAACTGTGTTTCCTGTACCATACTTGTATACAGTAGGACAAATTTTGAAATAATGAAATAAGAGCAGCTTTTTCCACATCACTAAGTGAAAAATACTCCTCAGTAATCATCAATGAGATTTTTGAAATTTGGACTGCAGCTCGCAAAGTAGCACGTGATGAGGAACCTTGAAATATGAAAATGCCCAGTCAAGCTCATCTTTAGTTTTTAGGAAACTGTACAATGCTAGGGGTAAAAGCAATGGATTTCTATGCTTCTTATTCTTATATAGCTTGTCACCCATTCTTGTAGTTAATGTAGCTGCAGGCCCAATAACAACATCTGTCTCCCTTTTCCTTCATCGTAAGAACTGGGATAAGAAGTGTTTCTTTGGCTGTGAAATCGTACTGGAGGCAGCAGCTGCTGAAGTGAGCTAGAAGATGACAAGTGTAAGGAGGATACAACACATCAAAAATTGATGCCAGCTAATGTAACAGGGGGTTTAAACAGCCTGCACAGTGCCCATTACAGTCCAGTTCTGCAAGCAAGCAGGAGTGCTTCCCTTCAAAAACCTCCCAGTGCCTGCTTTGGAAAGAAACACATCCTGGCATGCGTTTTATGCAGAACCCAATAATTGTGCCAAGTACCCTGGAATGTGCTCAGCAATCTGATCCTGTGAGCTCTTTCATACTGAGAGGAGTTTTCATTTTAATGTATGATTAAGACTTGAATCTATTATGGAAGTAGAAACAGGAGGAATTATCTTTCATTATATTTAAAAACTAAATATGTAATTGAGTGACAGCATGTAGTCCTGAAAACAATTTAAAGCTGCCTATGGGCATACATATTTTTTTTATAGCTACCTGCAGGAATTCACGAAAGCATAAAAAATTATGTCTTAAAACAATGGCCAACTGGTAAACCCAGTATGTCAGTACCAGTAGGAACTTCGGATTTCAGCAGCATCACACACAATTTTATGATTACTTTAACCATAGTACTGTCACTTCTGAGTACTGAAATTATGCTTTTCAGAAAAAATGTCAAAAGGATAATTGGAAGGATCCCACCAATTTCAAATCACACCTACTGTTCCTTACAAATACGTCCATGATTTATAAGAACAGCTTAACTGTAATCTTCCTCTGGCTCCAGAGTACACTTGGTATGTGCCTTTGCTAGAATGTTTTGAACTACAAGTTTCACTGTTTCCCCTGCATAATTTGTATCTTCTGTTGTGTGTGTGGGTGTCTTGCTCAAAGACAGCTGAGACGGGAATTCTTTTAAATATGAAAACATTTTTGGAAAGCCACAATCACATCAAGAAAAGCAGGCAAAGAATATTTTTAGTTCCCTTTCCGTTTGTGCTACTAAGTTCTGCAATGATGGCATTTAAAGACTTCTTCAGGAAGGCAGCAAGGGCCTGAGCCAAAGCCCAGGTGGTAACACCGTAGGTGGACTGCATTGAATTTTCCTGGTATTAGACTGGACTCTGCACAATTAAATTTCTAAATTGCCAGGGGAGGGGATCCTTAGAAAATGACAGCAGTGATGATACTGTGAATGTAGCTGGATAGCCTTTCATACACTTAGTTACTTACTGATCTCTTGTGCCAGCCACCCCACAAGGTATGGTTTCATGTCCATGTGCTTTTAGATTGTAAGAGAGGAAAGGGACCCATCAATTTATTTTATTTTATAATTTCTGTTAAAGAGGTTTTCACATTTTTAGCCATACACATGCTTCCCCTGTGCATCCTCCCTGTTAGTTACCTGTCATCTACCTTATGTTCCCATTTTACAACCCATTTCACCTGAAGATAAGATTGTGCCTTAAATTCTATATTCACTGGGAGACCTACTTGTCTTATCTAACTATACAGCTACACTGTCACTCAGAAAGAAATACAGAGGTGTTGTGCTGGTTTTGTCTGGGATAGAGTTAATTTTCTTCAAAGTAGCTAGTATGGGGCTGTGTTCTGGATTTGTGCTGGAAACAGTGTTGATAACACAGGGGTGTTTTAGTTACTGCTGAGCAGTGCTCACACAGAGGCAAGGCCTTTTCTGCTCCTCACCCCACCAGCGAGTAGGCTGGGGGTGCACAAGAAGCTGGGAGGGGACACAGCTGGGACAGCTGGGAGATATTCCATACCATATGACTTTCTTCTCAGTGTATAAAGCTGGGGGAAGAAGAAGGAACGGGGGCACATTAGGAGTGATGGCGTTTGTCTTCTCAAGTAACAGTTACACATGATGGAGCCCTGCTTTCCTGATGAGCCTGCTGATGGGACATGGTGAATTAATTCCTTGCTTTGCTTTGCTTATGTGCATGGCTTTTGCTTTCCCTATTGAACTGTCATTATTGCAACCCACGCGTTTTCTCACATTTACTCTTCCAATTCTGTCCCCATCCCACTGAGGGGGGAGTGAGCAAGCAGCTGTGTGGTGCTTATGCTGGCTGGGGTTCAGCCACAACAGACATGAAGCACCTTACGTGTTCAAGGATCTCAAAGCTCTCTAAAAAGAGAGATGGAAGTGCTGATGGCAAAAGGCAGCGTACTAAAAATTGTCATCAATTGCTGATGTGGAACTTTCATTAACTTTTATGCAGCCTTTGACGTGTTCACTGGTTCTATCAAGAGAATTAATGGGAGGCAGGATACTAATATTGTTTCATCTTGTCCTTGGAGCATTGACTGTCAAAGAGACTGATGCAGTAAATAAAGTGTTTGGGGTAGGGGTAGTAGTGACCAATTTATGTGAATTTGATCTAACAACAGCTCAGAGCATGACTCCACAACAGCTGGCTTTAAGACACTGAGATTTCCTTCTTTCTTTCCTCATAAAATGGCAGCACTTCATCCAGGAACTGTCATTTCTGTATCTGTCTCTAATTTCCCCAAATTGCCATTGAATCAAGTACATTCACAAATGTCCTCTTATGGTTTCACATGCTGCATTTTTTTTAAGTAAAGGGAGCTAGTAGCCTATCTTCAATATATAAATTCTGTATTTATCCTTCTGGTCTGTTCTCCCAGATTTCTTGCTATCAGTCCAGCTTCTTGTTTCTGTCTTTTCATCTGTCACAGAAGAGAGTATTCACTAAAAAAACCAACCAACCAACCAACCAACCAAACAAACAAACCAAAAAAAAACCAACCAAAAAGCGCAGACCGAGATATACATCCCACAGCATTTTAGAGCTGCTAAAAATAATAGTTGGTGCAAGTAGTGCTTTTAAAGTTAAAAATACCAGTTGATGCAAGTAGTGCTTTGTAAGCTAAAAGCACTACACAATTTCTGTTTCAGCTGAGGATAAACAGTTATTACCATGGTGCAAATTAGTAATGAGGTGTCATTAGCAGAGACAGAAAATTTGGGTCTCCAGAGCCTTATTCTAGCATGCTGTCCCCTGAACAGCATTGCCCCTGAATGCAAAAAAATGTTCGTGCTTCCTATCTAAATAAACAGCAGCTTTGAAATTTACAGTAATTAATGTCATCTTTTGACAGCACTAAGGAAATACATCTACAGCTGTCATATGTAAAGGGAGGACTGTCTTATAGCACTTCAGAGGCTTGGCTCATTAATTTTTTTCCAGGACATCTGCTAATAAGGTGTTTTAATGAAAGATGTCAGAAACAGAGAAGAATTCTTAACTTCAGCACTCAAATATCATAATAATAGTTACTGTGAAAATACACAGAGACATTAAGTGACCTATGCTGAAAAGATTCCCTTTTGGCAAAAGTACGAGTGCAGAAGTTGGTACATTTTTCTGCTAGCTGAATTAGCTGTCAGTGTCATAATAACTAATGAACAGTAAGTAATGGAGCATGTGCATGCATCTCTGTGCACACACACAAATACACACACATATAGATATATAGATGTACATACACATAGGATATAAGTATATTGATAAACATGACCATGCACATATTGTCTTATACATATATATATATAAAGACATTAAAAAGACATTTTAAAAAACATAAAAAGAAATAAAAAAGCAGAAAGTAGTGATGTGTGAAAGTAGCAATTGATTATTGATCTCTCTCCATCTGTTAACAAGACAAATACTTCCTTGTAGCAGATTGGAACAATGAGCAAATAACATGCCTTATACTTTGCTCTCCTGTCCAATCTGGATTTTGACTTACTAAATTCCTGTGGCTAAAAACAATGTTGTGTTGCCTTTCAGCTTTCAATGTGTTGGGTTAAGGGCCATTGCTGAGGCCATCAGCAGGTTCTCCAGCTCAGTAGCAATAATGACAGTGGTAAGAGTGAGCCTTGCTTTTCCATTTCCTCCTCCTTACACCTTCCACCCCCTGTTACACCTACCACACCTACTGTGCAGCTAGCCTCCTCACACAAAAATCAAATAAACTCTGTGCTGTCTCTGAGTACAGCTCCAGCCAGCTGGAAATGAGGCAAAGCATAACCCAAAAGTGGTTTGCCTCTCTTTCTCTTGCCCATTTGATGCAGGGCAGGCATTGAGGTAACTCTTACCAACTGGACTGAAGCCAAATCTGAAGGGCAGATGTAAGCACTATCCCCAGTGGAGCTCGCTCAGGTTTCTAGCTCAGGCCAGAACCCTTCTTTGTTTGAGGCTATTGTATTGATGGTCTGAAATGAAAGTGCTTCAGGGGAGCAACCGGTAGTGTGATACAAAGATGATGCCTTTTGATCAAGAAGCTCCTGGTACACACTTCTTATCTCCAACCCAACCCCTTCTTGGGAAAAAACAGGTTTTATCAAGCTGATGGAGTCTATAACTGTCTCTGTCAATTATGGGAATTTAATCATCTTGGTGTTTTTCATTTTCAGTACTTGGCTGTTCATGTGCAGCACTTCTAATGCAGCTAGCTCCTGCCTGTTGCACAAAGTAGGCTTTAGTAGCATTCTAGAGACTTTATAGAGACAACCACAGCACTCATGAGAAAAGTAGATCACAACCTGCTTCCACAGCCTAAGTAACCAAAAGGACTTGCAGCTAGCAAGCTTTCCTGTAACTGCAGTGTCATTAGCTACTGAGCCACCCACGAACACAAGTAATAATGAGTTGAATCTGACCTTATCAGATGAAGGGAGAAGTGTTTGTTTGCAGGAAGTGAAGAAAAACTAAAGCAGAAAGTGCTTTTATTATTTTCACAGAGTATCTGGCTTTGAAACAGTATTCCTTTGAGCAATGTTATTCAAAACTTAATGTGATAAAAGGCAAGATCTAGCTCTAAGTTCTTGCTTCTCCAGGCACAGCCTGTAATAATCTTTCCACACTGTCATGTAACATTACAATTTCATGTATTTGACAATTATCACATGTATCACAGAGAGTAAACGCTCTCACAGGAAACAATTAAGGTGGGCAGGTACGTGGCAGACAGGGATATGCGAAGATAAAGCTTTACTTGAGAGTTGACAGGTATCAGAAAAAGAAACGGTCCAGTACTGAAGTGGTTGGGAGTAGTCCTTGGAGAAAGGAAACAGCAGCCCCACAGAAAGGCTGGTGGGTCTCTGGGAAAGGCCCTTCTCACTCAGCAAAAGCTTGTGATGTCCAAATGGCAAACAGCTGAACTCAGATAATCTGAGAATCACTCTCATCTATGTCGCAGACTTCCCAAGTCATCTTATCCTTTCCTGCCTCCTGATACCTTCATTTTAGAACAGTAATAATGACAGCTTTCCACCTTTGTGAGTCCTCATAAGATCTATGGATGGGAATCACTTTAAAAGTGGTCAGTATTTTTAATTACTATAATACACTGTCCTGTAACACAGATAGACTCTTTCAAAAACCAAACAATAATGTATCTCAATTAATTTATTAGGGCAGTACTTCATCTTTTCTTATCAATGCTGTTCAAAATTTCTTCTTTAGCTCTGCTCTGAAAATACAATTTCATTGTTTATCGTTCCACATGAAGCACAAAAATCAAACTGCTCTTCAGTACATCAATTTTTTTTAACACATTAAAAAGATAGCATGACATGATATTGAGTGTTCAGTAAAACTCCATCCAATTTAAACAGATGTAAAGAAGGACCTTCTTAACCTTTTAACCTACAAAACTCACCATAAACTGTGATATAATCTGTGCAAGTAGCTATAACCCTGTCTATGCAATTGATATATTAGTCTGTATTACTTAATCAAGTAGCACGTGTTCTGTTTCTAGGCATTACAAGTATTGCCAGGAAGAGGTATCTCTTACTGCACATTTCTTTTCAGACTTGCTTCCTTACATCTGGATTTCCTGAAACAATTACTGGAGTACAAGGGCTGGAGAAAGTTAATCAGCAAACTATTTCAGACATGTGATTCTCTTCAGAAATCATTTGCAAATTGATTCTTTCCTCTGCCCTTGTCAGAAACAAATGTCAACATAATGGCGAAGTCCAGGACACAATATTCTACACTAGAAAAATAGCATCAGAATTTGCACTGAGGCCTTCAGGGACTCACACAGTTTAAAAGGCTAACACATTAGTTTATAGAGGACTCTTGGTAGCAGAAGGAAAATTGATTTTGTTTCCCCGCCACCTAGCTCTCACAAAACACATTTTCCAGTTTGTCATCTCATATACTTGGCTAGAAGAAGTAGTAATTTATTTTCAGCAGATATTGTGTACTATTAATTTGGAAAATATGAGGCAAAACAGAATAATCAGAGTTATAAGATATTTACTTACCTTCTCCAGTTGATGTACCCACATGACCATGGTCTTGTTCAGGAATTATGGGCAGTATCTTTGTGGTCTGTGCAGGAAGGGCAATCTGGTGTTTGCTGGTTTTCACTATTTAAAAGTTAAAGTAATTTTTATCCCTATTATTAAACAGCAAATACATCTGCAGAGTGTTAAACATTGAATTTGCAGGTTTGAAAATAATTGAGACTGAACACAAGGTAGAGGTGGACAGCCAGTGGGATTTCAGTGCCTAGAGATGCAGATACATGTCAGGAACTCTTGAAAGTACTAACCATGTTTTTATTTAACTTGTTCTTGATACTAGTGGGACTACAACATACTGATCCCTGGTCTCGCTGGGAAGCATCTCGAGGGTAGGCAACTAAAGTGCTGTTGGAAATTTTACTAGTAGTAAAAATAAAAAAGCATGCAAATTTTGGGTTATCTAAGTGTCTCCAAAAATTCAAAAGCGTACAGTTGGCCAGTTAAATGGAAACAACTGAAATCTAGACCGTGAACTTTCTGATTCAGTTTCACATAAGGGCCACCCAAATTGCCACTCAGGAACATGTGATGTGTCCTCAATTAACTCGTCATACACACAGGGAGAGCTACCGGGTATCATCCAGTTGTTAACAAAGATGACAACATGCACCTCAGAAGCAGGGAAAGGCGTGGTGATGCCTTTACAGACTGGCAACACATATACTGATATGATCTCTTACTGGGATAGAGACAAAGAAACACAGAAATAGCATTGTCAGGCTAATGACGTCAGAGTTGTGGATATAATGCATTTTCCAAAGAACTACAGTAGAACACAAATAATGTTTTAACTCCAGGTTCATCCTGTCCCCAGCCATAATTTCTGTAAACCTACAAATGGGTTTTCTATGGAGTTCATAACAAAAAGATGAAACGTGTCACTTACATGGAGCTACATCCCTCCTCCACTCACTGTATCATTTGAGCTTCTCTCTTTACAAATGCAATTAAAAAGTGAAGTTTCAATCTGGGTAATTAAGCAACTGAAAATGAAAAGCAAAGTTAAAATAAAACTAGGGTAATTTTAAAAATAGCAATGGATCTTGTTTCACACTCAGGATGAACCTGGAGAGAATGGGAATGTAGGCTGACTGTCCCTTCAGAGCCTCCGTGTAACACTGTTCCGCATGCACGCAGACTGAGCAGCGAAATGGCCCCCTGTGCATCAGTGCTCTACTGAAAACATACAGGGGCTATGAAAAGCTCCCTAAAATTACCTGCATCCTATAGATTTTATCCTCCTTTCTGAAACATAAAAAAAGACCCAAATTGCTAATAAGGCTTCACATTTTTCCCTGGAAATGTTGCATTTCAGGAACACGTAAGTCTGTGTTAAATATTGAATACTGTGACAAGATTTGCTTTTCCTAGCATCATTCATCTAAGCTGCAGAGGAAAAGACAATGATTCAGCTACGTCAGGAACTGAGAAGGATCAGAATCAAATAGGTGATGCTTCACTAGGCCAAGATTAAATAAATGTCTCCTTTCTTGGCTTTGCATCTATTTGCTGCCTGTCCTCTTTACTAAAAATAAAATGTATTGCAGAATACAAGGAGGAATGAGTCTGAATTCACTGGGATGCCAGCCCCGACGCTACTGAGCCAGCGTTCACTTCTATTTCCAACCTGTCAACTCACCTGAAGCTGTAGGGATACATTAGAGAGATGGCAGAATTTTGCCTGTTTCCTCTAAACTTGTAGGAGAGGAACTATTCTTTCAATAGGATAGCACAGAAAACAATAAAGGAATTCAAATGACTGACAAGAAATTTGTCTTGTTGTTTCTTCCGTGCAAATTACAGCTGTCAAGCCCACTTATATCAAATGCTTCGGATGTCACAAAATCTAAACAGTCCAGAAAACAGCTGCAGGCCAGAAACCTTCAGATTTTATTCTCTGCATCCTGTTTGTCACCATGATCCTACAATGTCCTTCTTTCAGGATGAGTTATAAAATTACCATCCATCAGAATTAATTTTGCAGTACTGTGAGCCAGACAAGTGACTTGAGGAATCCTGTATTTGTATCCTAAAATGTGATGAACCAAACTGTGACTCCATGAGCCAATGGAGTATCACTGAAAATGAGAGAAGTATGCCATTTGAGCAATGTAGAACAAGGCATTATATTTGAACTAATGTTGCCCACACAGACTGTAGAGTAATAACATGATGATATGAACAAAATCAGAGAATGGCTTGAGAGCAGCCCTGAGGAGAAGGACTTGAGGGTGTTGGTTGATGAAAAGAAAAACATGAGCCGGCAATGTGCGCTTGCAGCCCAGAAAGCCAACCGTGTCCTGGGCTGCATCAAAAGAAGCATGACCAGCAGGACGAGGGAGGTGATTCTGCTCCTCTGTTCTGCTCTTGTGAGACCCCACCTGGCGTACTGCATCCAGCTCTGGAGCTCCCAACATAAGAAGGACATGGACCCATTGGAGCAGGTCCAGAGGAAGGCACAAAGACGATCAGAGGGTTGGAGCACCTCCCCTATGAGGACAGGCTGAGAGAGTTGGGGTTGTTCAGCCTGGAGAAGAGAAGGCTCCGGGGAGACCTTATAGCAGCCTTCCAGTACCTGAAGGGGGCTACAGGAGAGATGGGGAGGCACTCCTTATCAGGGAGTGTAGTAAGAGGAGCAAAGGTTTTAAGCAGAAAGAGGGTGGATTTAGATTAGATATTAGGTAGAAATTTTTCACTGTGAGGGTGGTGAGGCACCGGAACAGGTTGCCCAGGGAAGCTGTGGATGCCCCATCCCTGGAGGTGTTCAAGACCAGTCTGGATGAGGCTTTGAGCAACCTACTCTAGTGGAAGGTGGCCCTGCCCATGGCAGGGGGTGTTGGAACTAGGTGATCTTGAAGGTCCTTTCCAACCCAAACCATTCTATGTTTCTGTTACAATATGAGTCCCTATCTGCACGATCCCATTCTAACATAGGAATGGGAAGAGACCTTTTTTTCACAGACCTTATGCTGCTTTCAAAATAGGATAAAAATAAACAAGGAATGTCATTCTTATGCTAGGAAAACGAGGTCTAAATGGGAATTTATAGTGGTAGACTTCCACTAACATAAATTTACACTTAAGTATAGCCGATATCGTTATATTAATGAAACTTCCAGTATGAAAGGTCCCTGATAGGCAGATTCAGTCTAGGTATTAAACACCCTGATTTACGCAGTTTGCTTCCTGTGCAACAACTTTTTTTTTTTTTTTTTTAATAATGTAGTGTACAGTTCACAAACACTGGACTGCTCCCAACAAGTAATTCTGTGCTGTGTCCCCAGGCTTATCTTTTTTTAGGATACAGCTATATGAGAATAGCTATACTTAATCAGTTACTAGTAGTGGAAAAGATTCTAAAGTGGTTTAGGGAAAGTGGGCTAAGGGAAAGGTAAAAGACCAGGGCAAGTATAACTGCCTTCCCTTTCTCTGGAACTGAGGCTGATTTAAGCAGTAAGCTGCTTGACAGCTCAGCAGTTTCTATCTGAGTTTTTTTAAAACACTGTGGGGAATACTGTCTAGTCCTTCTAATTGCTATTATTAATTTATTAAGTTGTTCCAAAACCTCTTCTACTGCCTCTTCAATTTGAGAAAGCTCCTCAAAGAAATTCTTGCAATAAAAGTCTCTTATGTGTGAATCTCCCTAAGATTCTCTGTCAGGAACACAAAGCAAGGAACTGACTTTTGCTCTACGAATTATTTTCCATGTGATACTACTATCAAGCACTATTTGATACAAAAATGCTCTGTGTCTGGAAATACAGATCAACCACTTGAAGAATACCTACTTGTTGCACTGAAGAAAAAGCACCCTGTACTCCTTCCCTTCTCTTGTGGCTGCATTTAAGGGCGACTGTGTTTCGTCAATTCATACGATTCAAGGGACTATTTTACATCATAACAGATCCAAAGTCTACAAAATACGCTCTGTACAGCCAATGCTCTAGTGCATACTTTGTTTGTCTTAACAGCACAGACAATATTTAGTCAACATTTATGTCCAGAATGGTTTGAAGCTCCCCTGTCCTCACTATATATGTGCTTAATCCTTTGTAGTACCATGAATTTGGAAGGCTGTAATTTTAATCCTACCCTCAAGAACATACTGTACATTTTTTCTCCTTTCGCCTGGTCACTAGACTTAATAGTAATGATTTATGGACAAGAGCCACTAACAGTTTCACAGAACTAGCATCCCTGCTGTAAATTCTCTTTTTGTAGGACCATGGTGATATTGGGACAGTAATTTTCTGAGTCTACCTAGGAAATAATTTTCATTCACAAAGTAAAAGTTTATTTTTCTTCCCTTATCCTTCCCGAACTTTGAATAACCTTTTAGTAGTACCTATACATCTTTTCATCTATATGAGATACTGTCACAATCCTCTCAGGTACATAGTTATTTAGTCTCATTACAGTATTTCCAGGGTGGTTGTATTGTCTTCAGTGGATCTCAATATTTTGTTTCAAGATTCCAAGATATGTACTAATGACAGTAAAAATATTATCAAGGGCTGTTGAAGAAGTCATCATAGCTATTTATAATCCATTATCACAGTAGCAAATCTTAAACTTAGCAACTGCGGAAAAAAATAAACTTTTCATATGGTCTTGATTCCACTTGAAATTATATTGGTATAAATTGGGAAATTGACTGGATTCCCTGGAATTATGGTGTGTGAAATCAAGGAATTTCATATTAAAATAAAACCCATTACAGCAGTTCATACAACTAAGCATCTTTCTGGGTTAAATGGATAGATTGAAGAGGGAGGAACACAGAAGTAAGAATGATAGACCAATATGGGATTCCTATTCTCTTCAGTAAAATCTAGTAAACTAGATTTGAATTTCCATAAAACTCCAAAGACAAAAGATGTCAGAAAGATAATTCCTCTCCTGCAGGATAAAAATAATGAGCTCATAAATATATCTTAGATGCAGCCAGTGCTTTATAAGCATGGAGCATAAATTGTACTCCCAGGAGAGTTCAGACAGACAGGGAGCTTTTTTTTTGGGTAAAACTGAAATGCCATGAGTTATTGAGTTGTAGAGAGAAATTATTGAATCTCCTCTTACTCCTAAAGAACCAACAAAACAAACAGGGAGGTACCCAAGCCCAGCCAAATTTAAAACAATTTTTTTTTCATTTGCTGGTTTTGTAGTTGTTCTTCATTTGGAGGGAGGATGGTTTGCCATTCAGAGCTATTATTCTGTATGTCCATGTTAATATTTTTAAAGATAGAGCTCCCTTCATGAAACCAGAATCCATGGAATTTAATACAAGAATATGACTCTTCCAGCAATATCAGTAACACTCAGAGCTACAGCTGCTAATTTCCCTTCATACAGAGATTTATTACCAAATCATAATTTCTGGAACCAAGGCTTTGAGTTTAGCCATGCCATTTAATTTATCTATGGTAAACATACTACATTCTCAGAAGACCACATTTTAGTTCTTATCTGAGACTAGAAAATCATACTTTGTAGGAGTTTTTCCCTAGAAATAGGCTACAAAGTGTCAGCAGAGTCATTCTCTGGGTCCTGCTACAGCCATCCATTCCATCCTTTGGTAGCAAATTTTGTCAAGAGCCATAAACAAATAGAGCATACATACATGTGTGTACATGTCTGTATACTTTTCATAGACAAAGCACTCAGCTGCCAAACCTCAAATGTGGCACACAACATGACCAAAAATTAAAAGGAGGTAAAAAAACCCAAAATCATTAATGCAACACATTTGGAAAACTGGGATAAGCATTCCCGCATGATATACATAAGTCTTCTTATAGTTTCATAATCAGAATTATCTATTTATGATATAAAAATGTTTCCATAACATAAGTGAGATCACATTTGTGTAGGCTCAAGGTAACTCTGAAACAAATCTGAAGCATCCTCTGACAGTAAAGACTCAAAAGGTCTTTCTTGACCTCCTCATGCCTCAAGATTTGTTAGGCTTTTATTTTACTTTTGCATTACTTACCAGGAAAAGGATGAATTTTAGTAGCAGATATGGTCCTTCTTGCATGTCTAGAACTCTTTCTTCTTAGAATAGCAGAAACTGCCGTTTCTCTGTGTTTACAATCTGTTTTAAACAAAATGTGTTAACCTCAACTATAGAACTACACACGGCACTGATTAGACGGAAGGCTGGTAAACACCTTATTCTTAAGCTGTTAAAATACCTTCCATGAAAAAACAGGAAGGTTTGAAATAAGGTGATGAGGAAAACCTAGGGCTAGTGTTTTATATTTTCCTGAATTAAATTTTCTGCAAATTCTGTTCAGGTTTGCCCCTTTCAAATTATTCATTCCCTCGTCTATACTGTATACCCTGAAAAAAAATTGGAAGGCTATCAAAGAAGTACACCTTCTAGTACAGGTTCAGTCTCACACTGCTGACAGTGGAATAGCAAGGATGGAGTGCACTAGCATCTCACGAAACTGACAGATTCTTTGCAAGTGTGACATGTTAATCCTTGGAAGCACAGTTTGAGAACAAGCTCTACATCACTCATAGAGAGAAAGATAGAGCTGGGTTGAACACCTCTGACTCCTCAGTCTTTCCATCCTTCTGCTGCTCTCTTAATACTGAACTCTTAGGTGGGGTTACTGCAGTTGGTTGTGCAGCTGTTACAGTTAGCCCTGTTCTACAACGACAACAGTTCAGGGCTCAGACAGCTTCTGATGACAGGCTTGCTCCAATTCTGCATAAGAGAACTGATTTTTAGCTTTTTCTTTTGATAACACTAGAAAACTTTGTCTTCAAGAAGTTCACTAAATTAGCATTATTTAGGTCATAATTTTTTTATGAATAGCCAGCACAGATCTAACGCGCTGAAGCCCTAAGCGTGCACTGGAGGCCGAAGCATGCACTGTAATAGTTAATGTCAAAGGAAGCTCTGGAAGTCGTTGTAAGACAAGAGTGGAAGGGAAAAGGCGAAAGGACTAATTTCTAATTTAGCTCCTGTGTCATGGATTGGTACTGACCTCCACCAAGTTTATTTTGATATTTTATTTTATGCACTCATGGAAATAACTTCATTAATGTTTCAGAGGTTCTCAAAGTCTGCCTAGCAGAATGTCTTGGAAGGTCTCAAGAGGACATGAATAATTCTATATGTCTTAACAGCTTTCAGTAGTGCTCAGAAATTAAGAGAAAAACTATTAACTGAAGAATGACTGTAAAAATTCTTAGCGGCTGTTTTAGGCACATAGTAATATTCTGCTGTGTTTCTCGGGCAGCACTGTAAAAGGCAGTATGTAGACTTGCAATTAAAGGTGGCATCATACCCATAAGGCATACAACCCTTAAATTTGATTTTTATGCGCATGTCTTTTTGTCAGTAACATATTGATGTTGTTAATAATGTTATATATTGTAAACTTAACTAATAAAAACACTATTCCTCTATTAACAGAAAATCTTTTCCTCCCTGCTTGTGTCCACAATTCTGAAAAACCTGTATTTAATAGAAATATTATGTTTAAGAATAAAGGCAGTAAATCATTAATAATCACTACTAATAGTCTGCATTAAAAATGGAATGTTATGACTCTATAAAGCATAGAGAATCATACTCATGACACTTATAGGTAGCTTTGAAATTAAAAATAAAATTCCTTTAAATTAAAGCATTTAATAGCCCCCTTATAAAGAGCTAATTTATATTTTATGGGATTTTTATATACATAAAATAGCTCTCAGAATTTGGGTCTAGCAGTAAGTAAAAGATCATGTATTTTAACCAAGATAATCTCGTAAAGAGTTCCTCTAATCATTGAGGGGGGTTGCCATTTTAAGCAAATATTTTGCTTATTCATTAAAAATATACGCATAAAATATTTACATTATGCAAAAAAAATCACAGAAACATTTTGTGTGTGGGCACTCTCCCTTCTGTTCAGTTATGATTAAAGCTAGACTCCTGTTGCTCTCTTGTTACAAAACCGCCTGTGGATACAGTAAGGATAATCAGGGGAAAGGATATAGCTCATCATTTTTTATTACCCCTGTGACCAAGGTCTCCACTCAGCAGCTCTGGACTACAAAGAGAATGCACATCTGCCTGGTAGTAGCAACCGAATACTGGCTGTCCAGAGGCATTCTGCCAGGGCTGACACTGGCTGAAAGTCTCAGGAAATTGCTGTGAAAAGCATCTAAGAGCTATAATCTCAGCTAACAGGTTAAGTAACACTCTTTTCACACTGATGAGAGGGAGTGTGCTCCCTGTACCACCTACCTCTGACTCGGGATGAAAAACAAAGACCAGCAGCTGACAGATGGTCAATTTTCTGCATTGTTTTTGTGCAGAGAACTTTATCTTGATTGCTCAAAAGTATCCTGCTCAGGTTACTCCTAGACTTTTATTCTTGCTCTCTTCATTGTATATTGCTAGAAGAAATACTGTAAATCCCAATTTCAGCCTGTATCCCAAGTGAATTGCATAGGAAGAGCCTGTCTTGGCTGGTAAAGGCATTCTGTAGAAACAATTGTTTCAGTCTCTGAACTAAAGACAAGTTATTTCATAGCAAGGTTTTAATCACTTGGAATAGTCAATAGTGCTGATTCAGAAATCACAACGCTATTTTCTTTGCTGAAATAACAGCAAAGAGAAGAAATGTTATCTGGGCTTAATTCAGCTCTGGGGTTAAGAAGGCACAGCTTGGTTGCCCTGTATAGGATTATACCACCGCTGAATTTAGATAACCAGTTTTTAGGGCAAACAATGGAGTGCATATCTCCTCATATTCATCCTGTAATTTTTCTTGACCATGACCTAGATGAATCATCTTCAGGAATGAAAGGGTATTTCAGTCTGCTTATACTGGTGATTGGTATTTCTGCTTAAGATCTTCAACAAGGTGCAACTGTAATTGTTTTATCTACTGGAATCAGTCTGAAAACAGAAGTTCATATCACTAAGGATCATAGGCCACCAAGCATCTGTCAAAAAAAAAACTTATTTCTTTCACCAGCAACAAGCTTGGATTTGCATCCACAAGTCAGAGGTGAGAGGTGATAGTATCAATCATCTGAGTATTTCAGTCCCTCTGAAAGAAGCTTTTACCATATTACTATTAAAATATTGGTGTCTGAACTACATTAATATCAACAACTTTGTTATTGTAAATTAATATATTTTTCATTGCATAGAAATTTAAATTCATGCCGATTAACTTTTTGTTACTTACAGTGGTGTTCATTCTCTTGGACTATTTTGTAGATGACGATTGAGATAGTAAACAGAAAAACTACTGAAATCAGAGTAAGCCAAATGATCTTCATCATACACATTGGATCTGTCCATAAAATGTAGAAGAGAGAAAATGAAGCAGGAAATCATTGTCAGAAAAAAAGCTGAACAACCTATCTTGGTCGGTTTTTGGAATATGCCTATCCCCACAGATGAAAATTTAAAGCAAAAGATAAGATTATGCCTTTTCCTTTCAGCCTTCTTTGTTGTTAGAAATTAAGTTTCCTATCTAGAATTTAGGTTCATTTTCACCAGTATCTGTCTCCTCATGTCTGAAATAGTTATATGTAGCTAAGCAAATTAAAACTTTTCCTATTTGTATAAAGTGTTATATGCAACTCATCCAGGAAGAAAATATTTCAAACATTAACATTTATATTTAAGGTAGAACAAGGGTAATATATATCCCATCTTTGTTTGGATGGAACACAGAAGGAACTGGTCCACTGGCCAACACTGGCATTCTCAACCTCTGGGTCTATCTTCATACACAGGAGAAGGTAATATTCTACACATACAAATTTTCTTATCAAAAAGTGAGGAAAAGCCACCAACAGGACCCCTCTGAAAAGTTCTTTTAACCAAAGGGGCCTTCGGGGATAATCAGTGTGGGACTGAGTGCTCTTTCAGACAACAGCTGCTGCAGAAATGCACCCGCATTCTGCAAGGAATTAGTTCAGTAACTAGTACAAGCCAGAACTATATACCACAGAGAAAGAACGTGGGGAACTTTCCTCTCTGGTTGTTTGAAAGACCTTTCGAACTTCTTTGGTAGCTGTATGTTAATGCATACCTTAGCATTGTCAAATAACTATTTTAAAAACCAACTATGCTACTATGACTCATACAAAATCAAATTACAGACTATAGCCAACCACTGTTTTCCTTTCCTTGACTTTAAATAGCATAATTAAACCTACATCAACTTCCCTTGGGTATCTTCTCCATTGAGAAGTCATGAGGTAACTGCCAGTAACCCCATGGCTCTTTGAGGTAAGCACAGCTCATCCCTTCTAAATAAAAAAATAACAAAAAATAACTTCAGTACAGTCATTTAGGCTCCTTTCAAAGAGTACTCTACCCCATCCTGTAGTACCTTGTAATGACTTGAATATCAGCCTTGCCTAATCAAAGCCCTGAGGACCTCTCTAGCTTTGTTTTGAAGTAAACAGAAAAAAGGCATTGGTAATTTCTATTGTTAATTTGAGATAACTACTTCCACCATTAGTAAAGGGTGGTTAGCTCATAGTTATGACACAAATTCGCAGGGCAAGTTAAACACTACACTCTTCTCATAGCTAGACCTATTTATTAAAAAAAAAATTAAGCTGCCCTCTGTTCTCTACGATTTTACCTGGACTTATTTAACATAAGTTTAGCTAACTTCAAAACATGTAATTTTTCCAACAAAGGTACAGCATAAAATGCATTTGCCATACAAAACTAAATAAATGTAATAATTCAGCAATTCCCAGATGGCAAGCATTGCTTATAGATAGGCCGGAAGCCCTGACCATGGTCAGGCAATCAGACAAAAAAACTGCTGCAGCACAAAGAGAAATTTAAAAAGCTGACAGGCTGTCCTCTGGGAAAACTAAGCCTAGCTCAGATGAAGATTTCTCTTTTAAGTGTACTGTAATAAAGCCATATAGTAGGATATTGCAGTACAACATTAAGAAAAGTCAAACCTGTCTCCTGGTTCTTCTGCCACTTAAGATAATAGGAATTTTTAAATTTACCTCGAAGACAACAGGGTTATGCCATTATCAGGGAGGGGAGAGAAAAAAGTAATTCCAGGTTTTGTCATACATGCAGTTTGTGAGTCTGTCACCGCTAAGCAAAAAAAAAATGTACAGATACTTTGCGGTGTTGCTTCAAAGAAAAACATCACCCAGCAATGTGCACTTGCAGCCCAGAAAGCCAACCATATCCTGGACTGCATCAAAAGCATCCTGACCAGCAGGTTGAGGGAGGTGATTCTCCCCCTCTACTCCACTCTTATGAGACCCTTCCTGGATTACTGCGTCCAGCTCTGGAGTCCTCTGCACAGGAAGGACATGGACCTTTTAGAGGGAGTCCAGAGGAGGGCCACGAAGACGATTAGAGAGCTGGAACACCTCTCACATGAGGACAGGCTGAGAGAGTTGGGCTGGTTCAGCCTGGAGAAGAGAAGGCTCCAGAGGGACCTTATAGTGGCCTTTCAGTACTTCAAGGGGGCCTACAGGAGAGATGGGGAAACACTCTTTATCAGGGAGTGTAGTGATAGGATGAAGGGGAATGGTTTTAAGCTGAAAGGGGGTAAATTTAGATTAGATATTAGGAATAAATTTTTCACTGTGAGGGTGGTGAGGCACTGGAACAGGTTGCCCAGGGAAGCTGTGGATGCCCCATCCCTGGAGGTGTTCAAGGCCAGGCTGGATGAGGCTTTGAGCAACCTGGTCTAGTGGAGGGGGTCCCTGTTCATAGCAGGGGGGTGGGAACTAGGTGATCTTTAAGGCTCCTTCCAACCCAAACCATTCCAGGATTATATGAAAAAAAGCGCCACAGCTACACCTCCTTTAAATCACTATAAAAACAGTCCAATGCCTTCTAAAGATGGCCTTTTGCTAAGGGATTACCAAAATTGTATTCTTTTCTTGTGAAATACTTAAATATTTTAAATTGGTTGCTGAAAGCAGAGAAATAGCTACTGGAAATTATTTGCAAGATTCATGTTGTTTCTGGTTTGATTTCTGTTGTAACTTAACTCTCCTTTGTAACTTACATTCCACGTAAGACTTCAGATGCAGTGAAATATTTATACAGTCACTTTGGTCTTCCATCATTGCCACTAGACATGAATGATTTAGATATTCTTCGGCTGCAGTTCTTCCTCTGACCATAGAATTGTTGATGTGAATTTCCAGAATGTAGTAAGTATTATGCTCTACTTCTTCCTTCTTGGAAACCGTAGTGAAATTAAAATATTTAGAAAAATAGAGAACATCTTCTGTTTTCACTTCAAGCGAGACTTTCTCTTTTGGAACTAAAAATTAAAACAAAACTGTTATATAATATGTGGTAGACAGAGACACTATTCTCAGAAGGAACAATAAAGTAATTTCTCTGTCTCATTTGCAAAAAACATACAGTAGGCTTTTACATTATTGACTATAATAAAATGGACAAAAGGATGCCATGTAAAATTATTCTGAATAGATCTGAAGAGTACTGATTATCTATACAAAATATAGTTCCCCTGCAAATTATAACCCCGTTTTTGCTTTACGACCAGCTTCAGAGCTTTTCATTTTTTTTTTGTTCTGTCATCTGTTCTCAAAGGTAACAGACAAAAATCAGGCTATGAAAAAAAACCCAAACAAGTAAACAACATATGACAAAAGACATTTGATGTGTGCATGTAGTCTATCTGCTATCAGTTGCAGAAGGTCCTTGTTTCACTTCAAGCCACACAAGCTGTGAGACTTGTACAACGTCGACAAGAACCATAGGTAGGTAAGACACTGTCAAAGTGTTAGAGTTGCACAGGTATAAGTGAAAACAGAGTTTGTGCACATATTTTCTGTTTAGTTATTTTCCATATCTGTTAAGCCAGCTATTTTGTAATAAGAAAATGATGCAGTTGGAACTATATTTCTTATATTTAGGAGCTGGCCTGTTGCCTCTGTCACTGGTTATGTTAGGAAAGCAAAACTGAGAAGTATTCTCTTCCCCAAAAGTTTCCAGATACTTTGCAAGTGTACATGGCACATCTGAAAAGATGTGGATGTTGTGAACTTTTCTCCATATTGCTAGGCCAGTCCTGCCTTCTATGAAACATTCTGGCCATTTCTGATACTACACAGTTGTGGACACCATAGATGATAAGCACAAAAATAGTTATTTCTTGAATTTCTTCAAATCAGTTCTTCAGATACTTGCTAACAACTTATATAATACCAGCACTCAACATGTAGAGTTCCACAATGACATTTAAAAGCAAATTTGGTGTTAAAACTGATCAGAAACTACAACTCTTTAAAAATAAATGAAATATTTTAGAAATTTTAGCAAGACCAAAAGAATAAAGAGGGTGACACAAAAGCATTCATAAAAGCCAGATGGCAGAGGTCAAATTTGCGACAGAAATTTTCCAGGTGGCTGTTGGATAAGGCACCCTTTTCTCAAGCATCCTCCTTGCAGACCAGTACAAAGCCCCCTAAGATAATGACAGTCCCACACACACATTTTTATACAAGATCCTCAAAGAAAATAAATCAGTGGTTTGCTACCTACACATTTCACTGACAGCCAACAATGAATGTCACTGAGAATCTGGCATAAAACCTGCATTTTCTAGTCATGCAAAGACAAGCTAAAAAAACCATTGTTCATAGTATTTGCAAAGACCAGAGAGAGACAGCTGCATATTATAATTTTCTTTTAACTACCAAATAAAAACATGTCTTTTATGTTGTAATTAACTACTTCAAAATTAAGCATTTCTCTTCCCCTACTTACTTTTTTTATCTACTGACCCTGATCCTTGATGATCAACATTCACATCTCTCTTGGATTCACACTCTGTGTGTTCACTATGGGATTGTTGTTCCCTCCTGGAGGACTGGCACATGCAAGGAATATTTTGGAAATTGGAATTATTTACAGTGGCCTTCAGTAAAATAATCTGGTTTTCTCTTCTTTGTTGCACTGATCTTTTGCAAGAATTGTTAAAAGTACAAAGTGGAAAAGTGGTGTTATTGGATGAACAGGTATCCACGCATGATACAATCACAGTATTAGCTGGAAAAAAAAAAAAAAGGTGCTGTATTAGCAAGACAGTCATATAGGACACGTGGATAAATCTGTGCATCGAAGCATCATGTAATAGATCCTTTACCCATCTTATGATGAAATGCACTTTATTGAGGGTTATGGCAGCATACTGAATGCATCGACAAGTGAGACAAAGCAAGCGCAGTCTTCCCACAACCTAGATGCTGGGTTTTATTGCTGAATTGTATTAAATCTCCTGTAATACCAACTTAAGTTTGTGGTGGTATCTAGTCACATTCCTGATTCAAAGCTGCTCTTATTTGATTGTACTTCTAAAGAAGATGAAAGCACTCATGTTTGGAGGGGGAACTTAGCCCTGGAACTGTGCAGTTGCAACACACCAGAGCAATGTTGCAAAATCATAGAATCATAGAATCATTA
>NW_010118484.1:0-342 GCF_000699245.1 Pterocles gutturalis | reverse complement strand
CCGCCCCAGCCGTCCAGATGCTCAGGCAGCGGGAGCAACGGCTTCCCCTGGATCTTCCCGCCCATCACGAACATTTCGTTCTTCAGCTGGTTGGTGTGTCGCACGACGTCCTCCACCACCACCCCCGGCCATCCCGCCGCGTTCTGCTTGCTCAGGAGCAGGGGGGACATGACCTGGAGGAGGGATGGGTCGGGCAGTGGGTCGGGTGCTGGGTCAGCGCTGGGTCGGGTGCTGGGGTGGGTGCACCGGCTCTCCCGTTGCGCTGGTTTGCACCACGTCCCCTCTTGCTGCCTGGCCGAGAGGGTCCCAATGCAGCCGCAGCCCCCCCCGCCCCCGAAGGCA
>NW_010118483.1:0-660 GCF_000699245.1 Pterocles gutturalis | reverse complement strand
CCCATTTTTGCCCTTTTTTGACCCATTTTGAAACTTCCTTTGTTTCATTTTCCCCAATTTTCCCCATTTTTCCCCTTTCCCCCCCAATTTTCCCCATTTCCCCATTTTCCCCCAGTTTTCCCAATTTTCTCCTTTTTTCCCCCAATTTTTCTCATTTTCTCCCATTTTCCCCATTTTCCCCCTTTTTTACCCCAGTTTTCCCCATTTTTCCTCCATTTCCCCCAATTTTCCCCATTTTTCCCCTTTTTTGCCCCAATTTCCCCCATTTTTCCCCATTTTTACCCATTTTTCCCCTTTTTTGACCCATTTTTAAACTTTCTTTTGTTTCTTTCTCCCCAATTTTTCCCGATTTCCCCATTTTCCAAATTTTCCCCTTTTTCCCCAATTTTCCCCATTTCCCCAGTTTCTCCCATTTTTGCCCATTTTTGCCCTTTTTTGACCCATTTCCCCCCATTTCCCCCAATTTTCCCCATTTTTCCCCATTTTTGCCTTTTTTGACCCATTTTTAAACTTTCTTTGTTTCATTTCCCCCAATTTTTCCCAATTTCCCCATTTTCCCCATTTTCCCCCTTTTTTACCCCAATTTTCCCCAGTTTTCCCCATTTTTTCCAAATTTCTCAATTTTTTCCCAGTTTTCCCCATTTTTGCCCTTTTTTGACC